>NC_084741.1:7333215-7419479 GCF_033978785.1 Entelurus aequoreus | reverse complement strand
CCGCAGCAACACTCAGAACTCAATAAACAGAGCAATTGAGAGGAGACACAAACACCACACAGAACAAAACCAAAAGTAGTGAAACAAAAATGAATATTATCAACAATAGTATCAATATTAGTTACAGTTTCAACATAGCAGTGATTAAAAACCCCTCATTGACATTATCATTAGACATTTATAAATAAAATAAAAAAAGAACAATAGTGTGACAGTGGCTTACACTTGCATCGCATCTCATAAGCTTGACAACACACTGTGTCCAATATTTTCACAAAGATAAAATAAGTCATATTTTTGCTTCATTTAATAGTTCAAACAAATGTACATTATTGCAATAAAACATTGTGCTTTACAATTATAAAAGCTACTACTCTGCTTGCATGTCAGCAGACTGGGGTAGATCCTGCTGAAATCTATGTATTCCATGAATAGAGAATCCTTTTGAATCGGGAAAATATCGTTTTTGAATCGAGAATCGCGTTGAATCGAAAAAAAATCGATTTATAATCGAATCGTGACCCCAAGAATCGATATTGAATCGAGTCGTGGGACACCCAAAGATTCGCAGCCCTACCCATTAGGCAGATACAAATCCTAAAGTCGCTGTGGTCAAAGTTGGAATTGCCACAATGGACATTTTAAAATGTTTTAAACACAGCTAAAGTGGATAGTACACCCTCCCAATTTGTCACATTTCATGTGTCAGGTAAACGAGCGACGAATGTGGCCATATGAATCCCCTTCCTATGATATATGAATTACTAATAAAATATTCAATACTAATAATAATGATGATAAATATATATATATATATATAGTATATATATATATATATATATATATATATATATATATATATATATATATATATATATATACACACACAGTACACACCTTCTCATTCAATGTGTTTTCTTTATTTTCATGACTATTTACATTGTAGATTGTCACTGAAGGCATCAAAACTATGAATGAACACATGTGGAGTTATGCACTTAACAAAAAAAGGTGAAATAACTGACACATAGGTTTTATATTCTAGTTTCTTCATAATAGCCACCCTTGGCTCTTATTACTGCTTTGCACACTCTTAAGATTCTCTCAATGAGCTTCAAGAGCTGAAAGGGTTTTCATTTCACAGGTGTCATAGTATTGATGCCTTCAGTGACAATCTACAATGTAAATAGTCATGAAAATAAAGAAAACACATACAAAGGAGATGGTGTGTCCAAACTTGCCTGGACTATATATATATACTATATATATATATATATATATATATATGCTATATATATATATATATATACTATATATATATATAGTATATATATATATATATAATATATATATATATATATATATATTACAGCTACAAAATATAAAATGAGAAAGTAGAGAAGTATAACATGTTAAAAAAACAAGAACAAAAATATACATGTATATAAAATCAAATCAAGTTTTTTTCTGTACAGTGTAGATTATTAGATATTGGTAATATTGCCCATTAGGTAGATAAAAGTCCTACAGTCACAATTTGAGTTTAAAGTTGTTACAGCTTTTTTTTTATTCAATGTTCAAGCCCCCCCCCCCCCCCCCCCCCCCCCCCCCCAAAAAAAAAAAAAAAAATACTGGCATTTTTAAAAGAATAAGCTATTGCTAAACCAGGGGTCACCAACCTTTTGAAAGCAAGAGCTAATTCTTGGGTAGTGATTAATGCGAAGGGCTACCAGTTTGATACACACTTAAATCAATTGCCAGAAATAGCCAATTTGCTCAATTTACCTTTAACTCTATGTTATTATTAATAATTAATGATATTTACACTTAATTGAACGGTTTAAAAGAGGAGAAAACACGAAAAAAATGACAATTCAATTTTGAAACATAGTTTATCTTCAATTTCGATTCTTTAAAATTCAAATTCAACCGAAAAAAAGAAGAGAAAAACTAGCTAATTCGAATCTTTTTGAAAAAATTTAAAAAATAATTTATGGAACATCATTAGTAATTTTTCCTGATTAAGATTAATTTTAGAATTTTGATGACATGTTTTAAATTGGTTAAAATCCAATCTACATTTTGTTAGAATATATAACAAATTGGACCAAGCTATATTTCTAACAAAGACAAATCATTATTTCTTCTAGATTTTCCAGAACAAAAGTTTTAAAAGAAAAATTCAAAAGACTTTGAAATAAGATTTAAATTTGATTCTACAGATTTTCTAGCTTTGCCAGAATATTTTTTTTTTTAATTTTAATCATAATAAGTTAGAAGAAATATTTCACAAATATTCTTCGTCAAAAAAACAGAAGCTAAAATGAAAAATTAAATTAAAATGTATTTATTATTATTCTTTATTAGATACATTTACTTGAACATTGATTTAAATTGTCAGGAAAGAAGAGGAAGGAATTTAAAAGGTAAAAAGGTATATGTGTTTAAAAATCCTAAAATCATTTTTAAGGTTGTATTTTTTCTCTAAAATTGTCTTTCTGAAAGTTATAAGAAGCAAAGTAAAAAAATTAATACATTTATTTAAACAAGTGAAGACCAAGTCTTTAAAATATTTTCTTGGATTTTCAAATTCTATTTGAGTTTTGTCTCTCTTAGAATTAAAAATGTCGGCAAAGCGAGACCAGCTTGCTAGTAAATAAATACAATTTAAAAAATAGAGGCAGCTCACTGGTAAGTGCTGCTATTTGAGCTATTTTTAGAACAGGCCAGCGGGCTACTCATCTGGTCCTTACGGGCTACCTGGTGCCCGCGGGCACCGCGTTGGTGACCCCTGTGCTAAACCATGCAATTCAAGTGACAAACATACGTTGCAGAGTTGTGAAAGCAGACAAACTAGTGTGTAACAAGCCAGCGCCATACCAATCACAAATCCCTTTCCACAGTGGGATTGCACACAATGAACAATACACAAAGCCAGACCTCCCAGTTTGTGGCCCATTGTTGTCGTCCAGAGACAATTTTGCCCCTTGCCGAGTTCTCCCAGGCTGCGTCACAAAATCGGGGGAAGCAGATGTATTTAATTAGAAGGTATTTTTAACAAAGAAGTGCACTTTTGTGGACAGCATAGAATTACGTGTGGTCCTCATGTCTCAGGTGAGACGTGTGTACTCCTGTATTCACATCGGGAGAGTTGGTTATTACCTATGTGTTGAAGATGATCAAGTTCTGCCACACCAAAGTCATCCAAGCGGTTTTGTTCAGTCTTTTCTGCGATCAAGCCCTGAGCAAAACTAAATAAAATGACTTTAGCTGGTTTTTCCATCTAACTAGTTTCTGCCCTTCCGATGAGTCGAATACGGTAGGGAAGGGATTCATTAAGCCCCCTTTCCTGAGTGGATGTTGTGTGAGAGGAAGGTAGGGGGGGGGGTTTAATAATTTTGCAATGCAGTCTGCTGAAAATGATGGAAAGTGCCACTCTACGTAGCAACTGATGCTGTGGTCAAAGTCGAAATTGCCACAATAGACAATTAACATTTTTAGCACAGCTAAAGTGGATAGTACACTCTCCCAATTTGACAAATGGGGCCATATGAATCCCCTTCCTACTATATAAGAATTACAAATAAAATATTCAATAATAATAATAATGATGATATATATTATATATATATATATATATATATATATATATATATATATATATATATATATATATATATATATATATATATATATATATATATATATATATATATATATATATAGTATATATATTAGGGATGTCCGATAATGGCTTTTTGCCGATATCCGATATTCCGATATTGTCCAACTCTTTAATTACCGATACCGATATCAACCAATGCCGATATCAACCGATATATACAGTCGTGGAATTAACACATTCTTATGCCTAATCTGGACAACCAGGTATGGTGAAGATAAGGTCCTTTTAAAAAAAAAAAATAAAAAAAATAAGATAAATAAATTAAAAACATTTTCTTGAATAAAAAATAAAGTAAAACAATATAAAAACAGTTACATAGAAACTAGTAATTAGTGAAAATGAGTAAAATTAACTGTTAAAGGTTAGTACTATTAGTGGACCAGCAGCACGCACAATCATGTGTGCTTACGGACTGTATCCCTTGCAGACTGTATTGATATATATTGATATATAATGTAGGAAGCAGAATATTAATAACAAAAAGAAACAACCCTTTTGTGTGAATGAGTGTAAATGGGGGAGGGAGGTTTTTTGGGTTGGTGCAATAATTGTAAGTGTATCTTGTGTTTTTTATGTGGATTTAATACAAAAATAAAAAAAAAATAAAAAAAATAAACGATACTGATAATAAAAAAACCGATACCGATAATTTCCGATATTACATTTTAATGCATTTATCGGCCGATAATATCGGCAGACCGATATTATCGGACATCTCTCTCTCTCTCTCTCTATATATATATATATATATATATATATATATATATATATATATATATATATATATATATATATATATATATATATATATATATATATATATATATATATATTATATATTTTTTTCTTCCAATTATTCAAATATACTATACCTATTATATATGAATTACAACTAAAATATTCAATAATAATGATATGTATATACATACATGTATATTATTTTTTTATTATTCAATTATTCAAATGGTAGCCTGGTAATCAATTATTAAAATGTTAAAATGTGTTATAAAAAAAGTTAAATTATTATTTATTTAACGCTTACAGTAAATCTCTACAGTATGCAAAAAAAAAAAAAAGTTTATGAGTTTGAACATCAAATATGTTGTCTTTGTAGAGCATTCAACTGAATATGGCTTGAAAAGGATTTGCAAATCATTGTATTCCGTTTATATTTACATCTAACACCATTTCCCAACTCATATGGAAACAGGGTTTGTACACACACCATAGTAATACTGGTATGTTTAATGTGCCGACAATTTAGCGCTTTCATGGCAAGTTTACTGACAGATATAAGTAAGAACTTTACTCTACTTTATATTAGATACGGCAACAGCAGAGAAAGAATGTCCCATAACAAGAAGATAGAGAAAAAGAAGAAGCTTATAGACCTTGCTTGTCGGCCCGGACTACAAAAGCGGATGCACGCAATTTTTTCAGGACTTATGCAGATCCCAAATACAGATCAGCAGGTACCAGAAAGTAAGAAAAGTTGTCTCTGCATAATATTGCGGAACAAAACGCCAGGCTTGATTACGGCAACGCACTTCTCGCCAGGGTCCCCAAAAAGAGCATCAAAAAGCTCCAGTACATTCCAAAGGATCCTGACGAGAGTGCGCAAGCGTGATCACATCACACCCATCCTCAAATCAATCCACTGGCTCCCTATTGCAGTGGTCCCCAACCTTTTTGTAGCTGCCAATCCGGTCAACGCTTGAAAATTTGTCCCGCGGACCGGTGGGGGTGAGGGTGGGGTGGGGGTGGGGGGGGGGGTGTATTTATTTATTTATTTTTATTTTTTTATTTTTTTACATAAATAAATACAATCATGCGTGCTTACGTACTGTATCCCTGCAGGCTGTATTGATCTATATTGATATAGAATGTATATATTGTGTTTTTTATGTTGATTTCATTAAAAAAATAAATTTAAAAAAACAATTTTTTTTATTATTTTTTTTTTTTTTAATTCTTGTGCGCACCGGTACCAATTGAGGACCACTGCCCTATTGCATAAGATGAACCTGCTAACTCACCAATGCATCTACGGCAACGCCCCCTCCTACCTCAAGGACCTAGTTTCCCCTCAACCTCCTACCCGCCACCTCCACTCCTCAAACACTAACCTCCTCAAAGCCATCAGGACAAAGTTACAATCTATGGGCCGCCGGGCTTTCTGCTCCACCGCTCCCGAACTTTGGAACACTCTCCCCGACCATCTTAGAGCACCACAGTCGGTCGACCGTTTTAAGAAGGGACTAAAAACTCACCTTTTTTAGCACAGCTTTTATCGAATTTCTCTGCCTTCTTGTTTTTAAATACGCTGCTTGCATATCTGTTTCATCCAGTGCTTTCATGTTTTTATTTATATTTGTATTTACGTTTCTGTTTTATCTAGTGTTTATATAGTGTGTCATGATTTCATTTATATTAGAATTTTTTATGATATATTCTAATTTTCAAATTTTTTTTTAAATGTATTTTTGTATTTTAATTTTAAATTTTTAAATTTTTAAATTTTTAAATTTTTAAATTTTTAAATTTTTAATTTTTTAAATTTTTAATTTTTTAAATTTTTAAATTTTATAATTTTATAATTTTTAATTTTAATTTGTATTCATTTTTTATACTTTGTAGCACTTTGAGATTTTAACAAATGTAAAATGTGTTACAAATGTAATTCATTATTATTATTATAATTATTATAGATAATGTCTGCTAATAGGTGCCATTTCGCGGTCCTTATACACACACCATAATAATACTCGTATGTATATTTACAGCCCGGCCCCCGGACAATTTTTTTTTATTGTAGAATTTATCTGAATGTGCATGAACTATTTCTGTTAAAAATTGTTTGAAATGTCACATGTTAAATGTTCAAATATTAACTGTCGGTTTAATTATGAGACACAATTGTGTCAAAGATATGATTAAAATAAGAAATGATGACTTTAAAAAAGTACTTTTATACTTGTGAGTGTTGATGACACAGCTTTGATATTCTAGTTTCAAGCATGTTTTACTCAATATAGCTCATCACATCTCAGCAACAAGCTGTAATATCTTACTGACATCATTTAGGACACGTAAAACAAGTAAAACACTCTAACATCAAATCTGCTTAGTGAGAAGAATGATCTTATCAGACAGAAAATAAGCAAATATCACCCTTATTTGACATATTTCATCTTACTTAGATTTCACTTTTTGCAGTGAATAGATGATGTCCCTAGAATGAGTTTTTCCTTGCCCACATAGGGTATTTCCTTTATTTGGGGTTCAGTTGGTTGTGTAAGGAGCGCTCCAGGTGTAAAGTGCCTTGAGAAGACATCCGTAGTGAATTGGCGCCACGGCAATAAAATGGACTCGACTTGTTCCCTAAACCGTATGCAGCGGCCCAAAAAAAAGGTCTGGGTGTGGCGTAATTATGCTTGAAGCTGCCTGCGGAACAGTCTGTTATGAAGGCAGCAGTGATGTATCCTCTAGCGCTCGCACATAAATCTGTGCAAATCCCGGCAACTGCCGAGGGTAAACAAAGATGGCGCAGGACTAAAAACCCCGGCGTTCAATATGTTTCGTATATTTGTAGGCCGAGTCACACGAGCTTTGAAATGCGGTGCAATGGTGGGCGAGCGGAGGCTGCGTGTATGCGCCGAAGCGCGGCGGGTCAAACAGAGTGGTTTCTTTGACCAGCGCTATAAAAGGTGTGTTCCAGCAGAGCAAAGTACACAGCTTATTCAATCCAATGGTGCCGGCGCGTCGGTGGAGGGCTCCGCAAAAGCTGAACTCCGACTGAGCGTAATGGCCTTTCCGCCTCAAGGCTCCGGCGTTGGAAGGTTTTTATGTTGGTGTTCTTTGTGATGGGTCACTCCATGGGTCTGCAGGGTTTCATTTACATTCTGCGCGCTCTGGAAGACCTTTTAATTTTACTGTCACAAGTATGTTTGCCAATGGACTCAACCCTGGGGGTGAAAGCACACACACACACACACACACACACACACACACACACACACACACACACACACACACACACACACACTTTCTTGTATTCGTGACCATCTTGAGACCTCCGAAAAATGCCCACCTCTTTAGGACCACCCTTCCTAGATATATAAAGATTTGTATTTACAACATTAATATTATATACATTCTATGCAAAAATAAAGAAAGCTAAGTTTTTTTTATTATTTTATTTTATTTTTATTTTATTTTGTAATTGTTTTTTAATCTTCATTATTTACCGTATTTTTCGGACTATAAGTCGCAGTTTTTTTCGTAGTTTGGCCGGGGGTGCGACTTATACTCAGGAGCGACTTATGTGTGAAATGATTAACACATTAGCGTAAAATATCAAATAATATTATTGATGTCATTCACGTAAGAGACTAGACCAGGGGTCGGCAACCCGCGGCTCTAGAGCCGCATGCGGCTCTTTAGCGCCGCCCTAGTGGCTCTCTGGAGATTTGAAAAATGTATGAAGAATGGAAAAAGATGAGGGGAAAAAAATCTATTTTTTTGTTTAGTATGGTTTCTGTAGGAGGACAAACATGACACAAACCTCCCTAATTGTTATAAATCACACTGCTTATATTAAACATGCTTCACTGATTCGAGTATTTGGCGAGCGCCGTTTTGTCCTACTAACTTTGGCGGTCCTTGAACTCACCGTATAGTTTGTTTACATGTATAACTTTCTCCGACTTTCTAGGACGTGTTTTATGCCACTTTTTTTCTGTCTCATTTTGTCCACCACACTTTTAACGTTGTGCGTGAATGCACAAAGGTGAGTTTTGTTGATGTTATTGACTTGTGTGGAGTGCTAATCAGACATATTTGGTCACTGCATGACTGCAAGCTAATCGATGCTAACATGCTATTTAGGCTAGCGATATGTACATATTGCATCATTATGCCTCATTTGTAGCTATATTTGAGCTCATTTAGTTTCCTTTAAGTACTCTTAATTAAATGTATATCCCATGACACATGTAATATGGCTTTTAATTTTTTGCGGCTCCAGACAGATTTGTTTTTGTAGTTTTGGTCCAATATGGCTCTTTCAACATTTTGGGTTGCCGACCCCTGGACTAGACGTATAAGATTTCATGGGATTTAGCGATTAGGAGTGACAGATTGTTTGGTAAACGTATAGCATGTTCTATATGTTATAGTTATTTGAATGACTCTTACCATAATATGTTACGTTAACATACCAGTTGGTTATTTATGCCTCATATAACATACACTTATTCAGCCTTTATTTATTTTAAATTGCCTTTCAAATGTCTATTCTTGCTGTTGGCTTTTATCAAATAAATTTCCCCCAAAAATGTGACTTATACTCCAGTGCAACTTATATATATGTTTTTTTCCTTCTTTATTATGCATTTTCGGCAAGTGCGACTTATACTCCGGTGCGACTTATACTCCGAAAAATACGGTAATTATAACAATAATAAAACATTATAAAATACATTATTTACAAGACATAATTGACCCTGTTACACTAGGACAGTGGTTCTTAACCTTGTTGGAGGTACCGAACCCCACCAGTTTCATATGCGCATTAACCGAACCCTCCTTTTTTTTTCAAATTCAAGACAAAGTTATATGTTTTTGGTAACACTTTAGTATGGGGAACATATTCTAAGTAACAAAGACTTAATTTAGAGTTTTTTGGACACTAGAGGAACATATTCTAAGTAACAAAGACTTAATTTAGAGTTTTTTTGGACACTAGGGGAACATATTTTAAGTAACAAAGACTTAATTTTGAGTTTTTTGGACACTAGGAAAACATATTCTAAGTAACAAAGACTTAATTTAGAGTTATTTGGTCAGGGTTCAGGTTAGGGTTAGGTTTAGAGGGTTGGGGCAGGGTTAGAGGGTTAGGGTTATACTAAGGTCATGCTGAATAAGGCATTAATAAGTACTTAATAATGACTAGTTAAGAGCCAATATGTTACTAATTTGCATGTTAATAAGCAACTAATTAATGGTGAATATGTTCCCCATACTAAAGTGTTACCATGTTTTTTTACTGGTGCACAAAATGATTGTTCAAAGAACAAAACCAACACAGTGCATAAACTCACAACAAATTACACACCTGCAAATCAGTGTGACTTCTGCTGTTGTCGTATCCGTAATACGCCGATAGGGAGAAGTTTTTATTTACACGATGAGTCGGGTGTGTCCTGACCTCCGCCGAACCCCTGAGCCAGACTTACCGAACCCCTAGGGCAGGGGTCGGCAACCCAAAATGTTGAATGAGCCATATTGGACCAAAAATACAAAAATAAATCTGTATGGAGCCGCAAAAAATTAAATGCCATATTGTGTGTCATGAGCTATACCCGTAATTTCCGGACTATAAGCCGCTACTTTTTCCCCTCGTTCTGGTCCCTGCGGCTTATACAAGGGTGCGGCTTATTTACGGCCTGTTCTTCTCCGACACCGACGAAGAGGATTTCGGTGGTTTTAGTACGCAGGAGGAAGACGATGACACAATGATTAAAGACTGACTTTTCATTTACCGGTAGGCTGGTTATTTTGATAACGTACAGGCGAGCACTTTGTATTACTTTGCAGCGTTGTATTATTTGTACTCTGCACGAATGCTGTTCGCCATGTCAAAGATGTGAAAGTTTGATTGAATGATTGAAAGATTTATTGTTAATAATTGTTAATGTCATCTCTGTCCCGACAATCCCCTCCGTGGTAGCAGGAACCCCTATATACTACGCTAATTACACATCAAAACCCTGCGGCTTATAGTCGGGTGCGGCTTATATATGGAGCAATCTGTATTTTCCCCTAAATTTAGCTGGTGCGGCTTATAGTCAGGTGCGGCTTATAGTCCGGAAATTACGGTACATTGAATTAAGAGGACTTAAAGGAAACTAAATGACCTCAAATATAGCTACAAATGAGGCATAACGATGCAATATGTACATATAGATAGCCTAAATAGCATGTTAGCATCGATTAGCTTGCAGTCATGCAGTGACCAAATATGTCTGATTAGCACTACACACAAGTCAATAACATCAACAAAACTCACCTTTGTGCATTCATGCACAAAGTTAAAAGTTTGGTGGACAAAATGAGACAGAAAAAGAAATGGCATAAAACGCGTCCGAGAAAGTCGGAGAAAGTTATACATGTAAACAAACTAAGTTGAGTTCAAGGACCGCCAAAATTAGTAGGACAAAACGGCACTCGCCAAATTATCGAATCAGTGAAGCATGTTTAATATAAACAGTGTGCTTTATAACAATTAGGGAGGTTTGTGTCATGTTTGCCCTCATTTTTTTTTTCCCCCCTCATCGTTTTACATTTTTCATACATTTTGGAAAAAGCTCCAGAGAGCCACTAGGGCGGCGCTAAAGAGCCGCATGCGCCCTAGGGTTCGATCGAACCCAGGTTAAGAACCACTGCACTAGGACAACCTAATCTACAAACGTACAAAGAATTGCTATTGCGACATCTAGTGGACACATTTAGTACAGCTTTATTCAAAAAATCTCAGCTCATTTTTATACTTAGCAAACTCATCCCGCCGGATAAAACCTGTTCCGGCCCGCGGGCTGTACGTTTGACCCCAGATCTACACCGACATGATGGGTCCAAATTACGTAGAGGACGACACCAGAGATCATTTGAGGACAAGAGTTCACCCTCTGTTTCTTTTTTTCCTCTCCAAAGTCATTGCAGACAGGGCTAAATATAAAGCTGTCCCACTTATTATTCCGTCGGACTCCACACACACACGCCATGTTAACGTAGACGAATAGGGGGGGGGGGGGGGTGCAGGTCGGACCATCCAGGACACCTCCGGCGAGTTTCTGGGACAGAAGGCGCTCGAATGGAAAAGAAACTTGTGAGAAAGAGAGAGAGAGAACGTCCACATCCGCTGGGGGGAAAAAATATATTCTTAACACGTCTGAATTGAAGCCGAAGGCGCTCAATCTCCCTTTCCGACTTTCTGGTGGTGGCACGGAAGGGGAGATAATCCCCTGGAGGTGCCTGGGAGGGGGGCAGTGCACTCGTGAGGATTAGCATGAGAGCTCCGACGGGAAGGACCAGCCATCCGAGGGACATTAACGTATGCCGGCGGAACAAAATTGGGCATTTAAGGGGCTGCGGGTTGGACATTTTGGACGTTTACAGGCGGCTGTAAAATCAGGGCGCGGCAGTTAACAGAAATGAAAGTAGCAAAAAAAAAACAGAAGAAGTGAATGACAAGATAGCTTGTAGAAAATATTTTACATGCATTTTTCTTTCACCGTCACTTTCCACTTCTGGCGGAATATCGCCGCTACCATCATTGCCTGCGGGGGCGGGAAACGGGAGTGTCGAGTTTGGAACGTCACACTATGGTGATCGCTGGCATTACGCAATAACATTTTACACATGCCCTGCCTCTGATACTACAGTATAGGGTTGTACGGTATAGTACCGGTATACTGTACTATAGGCAAGAAATCAAAGAACTCCGGCTTATTAGTGATTCCCAGAGCCCAAAAAAGTATGCGGTCTATAGAGTGTTTTCTATTGGGACTCCAGTACTCTGGAATGCCCTCCTGGTAACAGTTAGAGATGCTACCTCAGTAGAAGCATTTAAGTCCCATCTTAAAATTTGTATACTCTAGCCTTTAAATAGACCCCCCTTTTAGACCAGTTGATATGCCGTTTCTTTTCTTTTCTCCTCTGCCCCCCTCTCCCTTGTGGATTGGGGGGGGGGGGGGGGACTCTCACTATTATGTTAGATCCACTATGGACTGGACTCTCACTATTATGTTAGATCCACTATGGACTGGACTCTCACAAAATTATGTTAGATCCACTATGGACTGGACTCCCACTATTATGTTAGATCCACTATGGACTGGACTCCCACTATTATGTTAGATCCACTATGGACTGGACTCTTACACTATTATGTTAGATCCACTATGGACTGGACTCCCACTATTATGTTAGATCCACTATGGACTGGACTCTTACTATTATGTTAGATCCACTATGGACTAGACTCTCACTATTATGTTAGATCCAGTATGGACTAGACTTTCACTATTATGTTAGATCCACTATGGACTGGACTCCCACTATTATGTTAGATCCACTATGGTCTGGACTCTCACTATTATGTTAGATCCACTATGGACTGGACTCTCACTATTATGTTAGATCCACTATGGACTGGACTCTTACACTATTATGTTAGATCCACTATGGACTGGACTCCCACTATTATGTTAGATCCACTATGGACTAGACTCTCACTATTATGTTAAATCCACTATAGACTTGACTCTTACACTATTATGTTAGATCCACTATGGACTGGACTCTCACTATTATGTTAGATCCACTATGGACTGGACTCTCACTATTATGTTAGATCTACTATGGACTGGACTCTCACACTATTATGTTAGATCCACTATGGACTGGACTCACACTATTATGTTAGATCCACTATGGACTGGACTCTCACACTATTATGTTAGATCCACTATGGACTGGACTCTCACACTATTATGTTAGATCCACTATGGACTGGACTCACACTATTATGTTAGATCCACTATGGACTGGACTCTCACACTATTATGTTAGATCCACTATGGACTGGACTCTCACTATTATGTTAGATCCACTATGGACTGGACTCCCACTATTATGTTAGATCCACTATGGACTGGACTCTCACTATTTTGTTGGATCCACTATGGACTGGACTCTCACTATTTTGTTAGATCCACTATGGACTGGACTCTCTCACTATTATGTTAGATCCACTATGGACTGGACTCTCACTATTATGTTAGATCCACTATGGACTGGACTCTCACTATTATGTTGGATCCACTATGGACTGGACTCTCACTATTATGTTAGATCCACTATGGACTGGACTCTCACTATTATGTTAGATCCACTATGGACTGGACTCAGCTTCCATGAAGCTGAGTCCATAAGTCATAAGTAGCCATGGTAACTAAAACAAACTCAGGTGTCAAACAGGAACTAAAAGCGTCCAAAACTAACAGAACATAACAAAAACATGATCCGGACCACGGGTCATGACAGTGGGATGTTCCAAATAAGTGTTTGATGAGCATTCCTCAACTTTCTCAGTCTTTTTTTGCCACTTGTGCCAGTTTTTTTTAAACATGTTGCAGGCATCGAATTCCAAAACGAGCTAATATTTGCAAAAAATAACAACGTTTTCCAGTCTGAATGTTAAATACCTTGTCGTTGCAGTCTATTTAACTGATTATAGGTTGAAAAGGATTTGCAAATCATTCTATTCTGTTTTTATTGACCATTTACACAACGTGACAACTTCACTGCTTTTGGGTGTGCTTGTTCCCCCAATTTGAAATGTGGTCTCGTCAGAGTTTTTAGAGTTTTAACTTTCACTTACAGATGTAGCGATCGACTACTTACTGACAGTGGTTTTCTGAAGTGTTCCTGAGGCTATGTGGTGATATCCTTTACACACTGATGTGGCTTGTTGATGCCGTACCGCCTGAGGGATCCAAGGTCACGGGCTTAGCTGCTTACGTGCTGTGATTTCTCCAGATCCTCTGAACCCTTTGCTGATATTACGGAGCGTAGATGGTGAAATCCCTAAATTCCTGGCAATAGCTGCTTGAGACGTTGACATGTGTGTTACTTTTGTAATGGAGGACTTAACTTTTGTAAGAACAAAAATACAAACCATGTCACCGGGCATTCCCATTATTCCTCCGTTTCTTCGCCGCCTCTTTTCAAAGCCGATTAAAAAGCGACGGGGGAGGCCAGCTCATCCTCGCCGAGGCAGGTTATTTACATTTCGCCGGGCACGTGCCGCGAATCCCTAATTCGCCCGCCGCTACGACATAACATCCTGGTAGTTTCACACATGAGCGCTTAACATGCTTGGTTAACATCCTGAGGGACTCTCCTCATTACAACCATGTGGTCAACTCTTGACAGGTCGCGACGAGTCTCATCAGCACTCGTACGTTGCTGGGAGATGGTCGACCACGTGCGAGTGCGGAGGGCGGCAGGGGAGGGAGCGATTCTAATGAGATCGGCCGCCTCGACAGATAAGTATAACCCAAGCTGAGACGTCGGAATTATTTGGGGATTGCCGCGACGAGTATTATGAAACCAACCATTATGCTAGGTTCACACCAACGGCGCTTTGACGGCGCTTTAAAGCGGCATGCAAATGAATATGTTACGTTTTATAAAATAAATGCCTTTTATTATTTTCAACTAGCATAAGAAATGAAAGATAGATATTTATTAAGATGACAAAAATAAAATAAATGAAGATATAAAACACAATATAACGAAAAAAAAGAGAAATTGAAAAAATAAATGAATATAAAAAATGGGTGGATAATTGCCTTTTATTATTTTCAGCTAGCATAAGAAATGAAAGATAGATATTTATTAAGATGACAAAAATAAAACAAATGAAGATATAAAACATAATATATGAAAAAAAAGAGAAATTGAAAAAATAAATGAATATAAAAAATGTGTGGATAATTGCCTTTTATTATTTTCAACTAGCATAATAAATGAAAGATATATATTTATTAAGATGAAAAAAATAAAAGAAATGAAGATCTAAAACATAATATAATGGAAAAAAAAGAGAAATTGAAAAAATAAATGAATATAAAAAATGGGTGGATCATTGCCTTTTATTATTTTCAACTAGCATAAGAAATGAAAGATAGATATTTATTAAGATGACAAAAATAAAAGAAATGAAGATATAAAACATAATATAATGGGAAAAAAAGAGAAATTGAAAAAATAAATGAATATAAAAAATGGGTGGATAATTGCCTTTTATTATTTTCAACTAGCAAAAGAAATGAAAGATAGATATTTATTAAGATGACAAAAATAAAAGAAATGAAGATATAAAACATAATATAACGAAAAAAAAGAGAAATTGAAAAAATAAATGAATATAAAAAATGTGTGGATAATTGCCTTTTATTATTTTCAACTAGCATAAGAAATGAAAGATAGATATTTATTAAGATGACAAAAATAAAAGAAATGAAGATATAAAACATAATATAACGGAAAAAAAAGAGAAATTGAAAAAATAAATGAATATAAAAAATGGGTGGATAATTGCCTTTTATTATTTTCAACTAGCATAAGAAATGAAAGATAGATATTTATTAAGATGACAAAAATAAAAGAAATGAAGATATAAAACATAATATAACGGGGAAAAAAAGAGAAATTGAAAAAATAAATGAATATTAAAAATGTTTGGATAATTGCCTTTTATTATTTTCAACTAGCATAAGAAATGAAAGATATATATTTATTAAGAGGACAAAAATAAAAGAAATGAAGATATAAAACATAATATAACGGAAAAAAAGAGAAATTGAAAAAATAAATGAATATAAAAAATGTGTGGATAATTGCCTTTTATTATTTTCAACTAGCATAAGAAATGAAAGATATATATTTATTAAGATGACAAAAATAAAAGAAATGAAGATATGAAACATAATATAACGGAAAAAAAAGAGAAATTGAAAAAATAAATTAATATAAAAAATGTGTGGATAATTGCCTTTTATTATTTTCAACTAGCATAAGAAATGAAAGATATATATTTATTAAGATGACACAAATAAAAGAAATGAAGATATAAAACATAATATAACGGGAAAAAAAAGAGAAATTGAAAAAATAAATGAATATAAATAAATCACCCTCAGTGTGACCTGTATGGCTGTTGACCAAGTATAAATTGCATTGTGAAAAGCTGTAGATATTATGTGATTGGACCGGCACACAAAGTCAGTGCCTTTAAGGTTTCATGGCGTTTTTACTTCTCCCTACGTCCGTGTACACAGCGGCATTTGAAAAAGTCATGTATCTTACTTTTTGAAACCGATACCGATCATTTTGAAACCGATACCGCTAATTTCCGATATTACATTTTAAAGCATTTATCCGCTGATAATATCGGCAATTCGATATTATCGCCCATCTCTATGAGATGTAGATGGTGAAATCCCTAAATTCCTTGCAATAGCTGGTTGAGAAATGTTGTTCTTAAACTGTTATATATATATTTTTGTATTTTATATAATGTTCACAAACTCAGGAAATACATCCCTGGACACATGAGAACTTAAATTATGACCAATGTATGATCCTGTAACTACTTGGTATCGGATCGATATCTACATTTGTGGTATCATCCAAAAATAATGTAAAGTATCAAACAACTGAAGAATAAATGATTATTACTAGGGATGTCCGATAATGGCTTTTTGCCGATATCCGATATGCCGATATTGTCCAACTCTTTAATTACAGATACCGATATCAACCGATACCGATATCAACCGATACATACAGTCGTGGAATTAACACATTATTATGCCTAATTTGGACAACCAGGTATGGTGAAGATAAGGTCCTTTTTAAAAAAAATTAATCAAATAAAATAAGATAAATAAATTAAAAACATTTTCTTGAATAAAAAAGAAAGTAAAACAATATAAAAACAGTTACATAGAAACTAGTAATTAATGAAAATGAGTAAAATTAACTGTTAAAGGTTAGTACTATTAGTGGACCAGCAGCACGCACAATCATGTGTGCTTACGGACTGTATCCCTTGCAGACTGTATTGATATATATTGATATATAATGTAGGAAGCAGAATATTAATAACAGAAAGAAACAACCCTTTTGTGTGAATGAGTGTAAATGGGGGAGGGAGGTTTTTTGGGTTGATGCACTAATTGTAAGTGTATCTTGTGTTTTTTATGTGGATTTAATAAAAAAATAAAAAAAAAACAAAAAAAAACCGATACTGATAATAAAAAACTGATACCGATAATTTCTGATATTACATTATAACGCATTTATCGGCCGATAATATCGGCAGACCGATATTATCGGACATCTCTAATTATTACATTTTAACGGAAGTGTAATAAAACATGTTGAAACAGAAAATAAGCAGATATTAACAGTAAATGATCAAGTGGATTAATAATCAATTTTTACAGCTTGTCCCTCATAATTTTGACAAAACAATAGAATGATAAATGACACAATAAGTTACTGCATACGTCAGCAGACTAATAAGGAGCCTTTGTTTGTTTACTTACTACTAAAAGACAAGTTGTCTAGTATGTTCACTATTTTATTTAAGGACTAAATTGTTCTTTGATTGCAATAATAAACATATGTTTAACGTACCCTAAGATTTTTCGTAAAAATAAAGCCAATAATGCCATTTTTTTGTGGTCCCCTTTATTGAGAACAATTCCTGGGTGTTGTTGATAAATGGCTTTCGCCTTGCATAGCAGAGTTTTAACTTGCACTTACAGATGTAGCGAACAACTGTAGTTACTGATAGAGGTTTTTTTGAAGTGTTCCTGAGCCCGTGTGGTGATATCCTTTACACACCGATGTCGGTTTTTAATGCAGTACCGCCTGAGGGATGGAAGGTCACGGGCATTCAATGTTACGTGCAGTGATTTCTCCAGATTCTCCGAACCTTTTGATGATATTACGGACGGTAGATGGTGACATGTCTAAATTCCTTGCAATAGCTGGTTGAGAAATGTTGTTCCTAAACTGTTATATATATATTTTTGTATTTTATATAATGTTCATAAACTCAGGAAATACATCCCTGGACACATGAGAACTTAAATTATGACCAATGTATGATCCTGTAACTACTTGGTATCGGATCGATATCTACATTAGTGGTATCATCCAAAACTAATGTAAAGTATCAAACAACAGAAGAATAAGTGATTATTACATTTTAACAGAAGTGTAATAAAACATGTTGAAACAGAAAATAAGCAGATATTAACAGTAAATGATCAAGTGGATTAATAATCAATTTTTACAGCTTGTCCCTCATAATTTTGACAAAACAATAGAATGATAAATGACACAATAAGTTACTGCATACGTCAGCAGACTAATTAGGAGCCTTTGTTTGTTTACTTACTACTAAAAGACAAGTTGTCTAGTATGTTCACTATTTTATTTAAGGACTAAATTGTTCTTTGTTTGCAATAATAAACATATGTTTAATCTACCCTAAGATTTTTTGTAAAAATAAAGCCAATAATGCCATTTTTTTGTGGTCCCCTTTATTGAGAACAATTCCTGGGTGTTGTTGATAAATGGCTTTCACTTTGCATAGCAGAGTTTTAACTTGCACTTACAGATGTAGCGAACAACTGTAGTTACTGACAGAGGTTTTTTGAAGTGTTCCTGAGCCCATGTGTTGATATCCTTTACACACCGATGTCGGTTTTTAATGCAGTACCGCCTGAGGGATCCAAGGTCACGGGCATTCAATGTTACGTGCAGTGATTTCTCCAGATTCTCCGAACCTTTTGATGATATTACGGACGGTAGATGGTGACATATCTAAATTCCTTGCAATAGCTGGTTGAGAAATGTTGTTCTTAAACTGTTATATATATATTTTTGTATTTTATATAATGTTCATAAACTCAGGAAATACATCCGTGGACACATGAGAACTTAAATTATGACCAATGTATGATCCTGTAACTACTTGGTATCGGATCGATATCTACATTAGTGGTATCATCCAAAAATAATGTAAAGTATCAAAGAAGAGAAGAATAAGTGATTATTACATTTTAACAGAAGTGTAATAAAACTTGTTGAAACAGAAAATAAGCAGATATTAACAGTAAATGATCAAGTGGATTAATAATCAATTTTTACAGCTTGTCCCTCATAATTTTGACTAAACAATAGAATGATGAATGACACAATAAGTTACTGCATACGTCAGCAGACTAATTAGGAGCCTTTGTTTGTTTACTTACTACTAAAAGACAAGTTGTCTAGTATGTTCACTATTTTATTTAAGGACTAAATTGTTCTTTGATTGCAATAATAAACATATGTTTAATGTACCCTAAGATTTTTTGTTAAAATAAAGCCAATAATGCCATTTTTTTGTGGTCCCCTTTATTGAGAACAATTCCTGGGTGTTGTTGATAAATGGCTTTCACTTTGCATAGCAGAGTTTTAACTTGCAGTTACAGATGTAGCAACAGACTGTAGTTACTGACAGAGGTTTTTTGAAGTGTTCCTGAGCCCATGTGGTGATATCCTTTACACACCGATGTCGGTTTTTAATGCAGTACCGCCTGAGGGATGGAAGGTCACGGGCATTCAATGTTACGTGCAGTGATTTCTCCAGATTCTCCGAACCTTTTGATGATATTACGGACGGTAGATGGTGACATGTCTAAATTCCTTTCAATAGCTGGTTGAGAAATGTTGTTCTTAAACTGTTATATATATATTTTTGTATTTTATATAATGTTCTTAAACTCAGGAAATACATCCCTGGACACATGAGAACTTAAATTATGACCAATGTATGATCCTGTAACTACTTGGTATCGGATCGATATCTACATTAGTGGTATCATCCAAAAATAATGTAAAGTATCAAACAACTGAAGAATAAGTGATTATTACATTTTAACAGAAGTGTAATAAAACATGTTGAAACAGAAAATAAGCAGATATTAACAGTAAATGATCAAGTGGATTAATAATCAATTTTTACAGCTTGTCCCTCATAATTTTGACAAAACAATAGAATGATAAATGACACAATAAGTTACTGCATACGTCAGCAGACTAATTAGGAGCCTTTGTTTGTTTACTTACTACTAAAAGACAAGTTGTCTAGTATGTTTACTATTTTATTTAAGGACTAAATTGCAATAATAAACATATGTTTAATGTACCCTAAGATTTTTTGTTAAAATAAAGCCAATAATGCCATTTTTTTGTGGTCCCCTTTATTGAGAACAATTCCTGGGTGTTGTTGATGAATGGCTTTCACTTTGCATAGCAGAGTTTTAATTTGCACTTACAGATGTAGCGACCAACTGTAGTTACTGACAGAGGTTTTTTGAAGTGTTCCTGAGCCCGTGTGGTGATATCCTTTACACACCGATGTCGGTTTTTAATGCAGTACCGCCTGAGGGATCCAAGGTCACGGGCATTCAATGTTACGTGCAGTGATTTCTCCAGATTCTCAGAACCTTTTGATGATATTACGGACGGTAGATGGTGACATGTCTAAATTCCTTTCAATAGCTGGTTGAGAAATGTTGTTCTTAAACTGTCGGACAATTTGCTCACGCATTTGTTGACAAAGTGGTGACCCTCGCCCCGTCCTTGTTTGTGAATGACTGAGCATTTCATGGAAGCTGCTTTTATACCCAATCATGGCACCCACCTGTTCCCAATTAGCCTGTTCACCTGTGGGATGTTCCTAATAAGTGTTTGATGAGCATTCCTCAACTTTTCTCAGTCTTTTTTTGCCACTCGTGCCAGCTTTTTTTTAAAACATGTTGCAGGCATCAAATTCCAAATGAGCTATGATTTGCAGAAAATAACACAGTTTTCCAGTTTGAACGTTAAATATCTTGTCTTTGCAGTGAATTCAATTGAATATAAGTTGAAAAGGTTTGGCAAAGCATTGTATTTTGTTTTTGTTTACCATTTACACAACGTGACAACTTCACCGGTTTGGGGTTTTTGTACATGCATAAATATCTAAACACCTCAATATGTATTTATGTCTAATGTAAAAGTATATAACGTCCTAATGGACATATTTTAAAAATGAAATAACCTTTGCCTGATTATAATTGGAGTAATTGAAGCAGAGGTGAAAAAATGACCACCTGTTACCCTCCTGGATCGTGCTGTTCTGTATTCTGTCTGATCATTAAAAAGGCATCAATCTGTCTTCAAACTGCATTTTAAATAAGACGACCAGACTACAGCCTGTGCATTAAAATGGGTGAAACTGTATGTGATTATATACGGTATGTCTCCTGGCAACCTCCAAACCCAGACTGGTCCATCAGATTGCCAGATGGTAAAGCGTGACTCATCAGTCCAGAGAAGGCGTCTCCACTGCTCTAGAGTCCAGTGGTGATGTCCTTTACACCACTGCATCCCACGCTTTGCATCGGACTTGGTGATGTATGCCTTAGATCCAGCTGCACGGCCATGGAAACCCATTCCATGAAGCTCTCTGCGTACTGTACGTGGGCTAATTGGAAGGTCACATGAAGTTCGGAGCTCTGTAGCAACTGACTGTGCAGAAAGTCTTTGCACTATGCTGACCTCTCTGTCAGTTTACATGGCTGAGTTGCTGTTGTTCCCAAACTCTTCCCTTTTCTTACAATAAAGTTGACCTTAGAATATTTAGGAGCGAGGAAATTTCACGACTGGATTTGTCGCACAGGTGGCATCCTATGACAGTTCCAGTTCCACGCTGGAAATCACTGAGAGTGGCCCATTTTTTCCCACAAATGTTTGTAGAAACAGTCTCCATGCCCAAGTGCTTGATTCTATACACCGGGCCAAGTGATTAGGGCACCTGATTCTCATCATTTGCTCCCCCTCTACCTCAAAGAACTACTCACCCCCAAATCCTCCACACGACACCTCCGCTCCGACAGGCTAACCTCCTCCAACCTCCGAGGACAAAGCTACGAACAATGGGAGACCGGGCTTTCTGCTCCGCCGCTCCCAGTCTGTGGAACGCTCTCCCCGACAACCTGAGGGCACCACAGACTGTGGAATGCTTTTAAAAAAGGCTTGAAAACCCTTCTTTTAAAAAAAAAAAAACTTTTTTTTTTTGGTACATGCATACTAGTTGTAGCTATTTGCCTGTTCTAATTTTTATTTTTTATTTTTTTGTATTATCTTTTTTTTTTTTTTTTTTTTAATACACTGTAGCACTTGAGAGTTGTTTACTCAATCTAATGTGTTTTTTTTACAAATAAAATCTATTATTATTATTCATTATTATTATTATTATTATTATTATTATTATTATTATTATTATTATTATTATTATTATTATTATCATTTGGATGGGTGGCTCCTACATATAGTGTATGTTTAATGTACCCTAAGATTTTTTTGTTAAAATAAAGCTTATAATGACATTTTTTGTGGTCCCCTTTATTTAGAAAAGTATCGAAATTGGAATCTAGACAACCCTACTACTTACATATACAGTCTCTAAGGCAAAAGCGCATTCTGAAGTATCCAGTAGCATAAGCATAAGTAGCATAAGTCTATTACAGATGGTTAATAATAAATCGGTTAGTGTTTTTCTTTAGTCGACATATTTTAGTTGATCAAGTCTTATTTAACATTCAACACTACAAATTAATAAAAGTATGCATGATTCCTGCTGATCAATAATATATTTTTATAGATGTTATTTGTAAAAAGCACTTTACATTGAGTAAAACAACCTCAAAGTGCTACACTGTGTTAAAAAAAAATAAAAAATAAAAAGATAATAAAAAACGAATACAAATAAAAACTAGAACAGCCAAATAGCTAAAACTAGTATGCATATATCTAAAAAAAAGGCTTGTTTTAAAAAAATAAGGGTTTTTAAGCCATTTATAAAAGCATCCACAGTCTGTGGTGCCCTCAGGTGGTCAGGGAGAGCGTTCCACAGACTGGGAGCGGTGGAGCATTGATTAAGGGCTGCATTTCAGTATCTTATCAGAATGAAACAGTTATATGTAAAATGCTATATTGTCTCTATAATATTGCTGATGTGTAGCTAGCTGAGCCATATATAAAACAAAAACACAGTCAAGGATCTGTTTTATTGTGATGAAGTCGGAGAGGCGAGGTTAAAAAACTAATATTTGATAATGTTGCAATATGTAAAAAGCACTTTACATTGAGTAAACAACCTCAAAGTGCTACAGTGTGTGTTAAAACAAATTAAAAATAAAAAGATAATAAAAAATGAATAAATATAAAAACTAGAACAGCCAAATAGCTAAAACTAGTATGCATACATCTAAAAAAAAGTCTTTTTTTAAAAATAAGGGTTTTTAAGCCTTTTATAAAAGCATCCACAGTCGGTGGTGCCTCAGGTGGTCAGGGAGAGCGTTCCACAGACTGGGAGCGGTGGAGCATTGATTAAGGCTGCATTTCAGTATCTTATCAGAATGAAACAGTTATCAATCAATCAATCAATCAATGTTTATTTATATAGCCCTAAATCACAAGTGTCTCAAAGGGCTGTACAAGCCACGGCATCCTCGGTACAGAGCCCACATACGGGCAGAGGATAACTCACCCCCAGTGGGACGTCAATATGAATGACTATGAGAAACCTTGGAGAGGACCGCCATATGTGGGTAACCCCCCCCCCCCCCCCCCCCCCCCCCTCTATATGGTAAAATGATATATTGTCTCTATAATATTGCTGATGTGTAGCTAGCTGAGCCATATAAAAACAAAAACACGGTCAAGGATCTGTTTCATTGTGATAAAGTCGGAGAGGCGAGGTTAAAAAACTAATATTTGATAATGTTGCAATATTGTAAAAAAACACTTTACATCGAGTAAACAACCTCAAAGTGCTACAGTGTGTTAAAAAAAATTAAAAAAATAAAAAGATAATAAAAAATGAACACAAATAAAAACTAGAACAGCCAAATAGCTAAAACTAGTATGCATATATCTAAAAGAAAATGTTTTTTTTTTTAAAGAAGGGTTTTTAAGCCTTTTATAAAAGCATCCACAGTCTGTGGTGCCCTCAGGTGGTCAGGGGAGAGTGTTCCACAGACTGGGAGCGGCGGAGCATTGATTAAGGCTGCATTTCAGTATCTTATCAGAATGAAACAGTTATATGTAAAAATGCTATATTGTCGCTATAATATTGCTGATGTGTAGCTAGCTGAGCCATATAAAAACAAAAACACGGTCAAGGATCTGTTTCATTGTGATAAAGTCGGAGAGGCGAGGTTAAAAACTAATATTTGATAATGTTGCAATATGTAAAAAACACTTTACATCGAGTAAACAACCTCAAAGTGCTACAGTGTGTTAAAAAAAATAAAAAAATAAAAAGATAATAAAACATGAACACAAATAAAAACTAGAACAGCCAAATAGCTAAAACTAGTATGCATATATCTAAAAGAAAATGTTTTTTTTTTTAAAAGAAGGGTTTTTAAGCCTTTTATAAAAGCATCCACAGTCTGTGGTGCCCTCAGGTGGTCAGGGAGAGCGTTCCACAGACTGGGAGCGGTGGAGCATTGATTAAGGCTGCATTTCAGTATCTTATCAGAATGAAACAGTTATATGTAAAATGCTATATTGTCTCTATAATATTGCTGATGTGTAGCTAGCTGAGCCATATAAAAAGCAAAAACACAGTCAAGGATCTGGTTTTATTGTGATGAAGTCGGAGAGGCGAGGTTAAAAAACTAATATTTGATAATGTTGCAATATGTAAAAAGCACTTTACATTGAGTAAACAACCTCAAAGTGCTACAGTGTGTTAAAACAAATTAAAAATAAAAAGATAATAAAAAATGAATAAATATAAAAACTAGAACAGCCAAATAGCTAAAACTAGTATGCATACATCTAAAAAAAAGTCTTTTTTAAAAATAAGGGTTTTTAAGCCTTTTATAAAAGCATCCACAGTCGGTGGTGCCCTCAGGTGGTCAGGGAGAGCGTTCCACAGACTGGGAGCGGTGGAGCATTGATTAAGGCTGCATTTCAGTATCTTATCAGAATGAAACAGTTATCAATCAATCAATCAATCAATGTTTATTTATATAGCCCTAAATCACAAGTGTCTCAAAGGGCTGTACAAGCCACGGCATCCTCGGTACAGAGCCCACATACGGGCAAGGAAAACTCACCCCAGTGGGACGTCAATATGAATGACTATGAGAAACCTTGGAGAGGACCGCATATGTGGGTAACCCCCCCCCCCCCCCCTCTATATGTAAAATGATATATTGTCTCTATAATATTGCTGATGTGTAGCTAGCTGAGCCATATAAAAACAAAAACACGGTCAAGGATCTGTTTCATTGTGATAAAGTCGGAGAGGCGAGGTTAAAAAACTAATATTTGATAATGTTGCAATATGTAAAAAACACTTTACATCGAGTAAACAACCTCAAAGTGCTACAGTGTGTTAAAAAAAATTAAAAAAATAAAAAGATAATAAAAAATGAACACAAATAAAAACTAGAACAGCCAAATAGCTAAAACTAGTATGCATATAGCTAAAAGAAAATGTTTTTTTTTTAAAAAGAAGGGTTTTTAAGCCTTTTTATAAAAGCATCCACAGTCTGTGGTGCCCTCAGGTGGTCAGGGAGAGTGTTCCACAGACTGGGAGCGGCGGAGCATTGATTAAGGCTGCATTTCAGTATCTTATCAGAATGAAACAGTTATATGTAAAATGCTATATTGTCGCTATAATATTGCTGATGTGTAGCTAGCTGAGCCATATAAAAACAAAAACACGGTCAAGGATCTGTTTCATTGTGATAAAGTCGGAGAGGCGAGGTTAAAAAACTAATATTTGATAATGTTGCAATATGTAAAAAACACTTTACATCGAGTAAACAACCTCAAAGTGCTACAGTGTGTTAAAAAAAATAAAAAAAATAAAAAGATAATAAAACATGAACACAAATAAAAACTAGAACAGCCAAATAGCTAAAACTAGTATGCATATATCTAAAAGAAAATGTTTTTTTTTTTTAAAAGAAGGGTTTTTAAGCCTTTTATAAAAGCATCCACAGTCTGTGGTGCCCTCAGGTGGTCAGGGAGAGTGTTCCACAGACTGGGAGCGGCGGAGCATTGATTAAGGCTGCATTTCAGTATCTTATCAGAATGAAACAGTTATATGTAAAATGCTATATTGTCGCTATAATATTGCTGATGTGTAGCTAGCTGAGCCATATAAAAACAAAAACACGGTCAAGGATCTGTTTCATTGTGATGAAGTCGGAGAGGCGAGGGCAACAAACTAATTTTTGATAATGTTGCAATATCATGAGGATTCATAGTTATTTTTTTTGGGGGGGGGCAGAGATGTAAGGAGCCAAAATGTCCGATTGTACACAACTACTGTGATCTGAAGCTGATCTGATAGAAGACAAATGTTCCTCCTAATGCAGGCTGCATCGACGCCATCACTCCTCCCCATTCATTTAGCTTCATGGACGACTTATTCAATAATTCGTTGGGCGATATTTGCCAGCAAATGAATCCTCATTCAATGTGACAGGGAGAATCAAAAGATTGCTCACCAGGTAATTAGGATGTAATTATTGGTCTTTTTAGTGAATGTGTGGCGCAAAGTCACATCCATCAGGTTTTGTATCTGCCTGCTGAGGTCACTAAAACAAGAAGGACCCTGTAAAATAGTAATGTAGGAATACAAATGTATATTTAGGTTTGGAACCTAAAACTGGGCTGATTATAGACCAGGGGTCCCCAGACGGTTATGGCCCGTAAGCGTCCAAAATATGGCCTGCAGGGAATTCCAAGTAAAAAATAAATAATAAATAAATAAATAAATAGCAGTCCATCTTAGATGAGCTGGGGCCCCGCAAAGCCGGCCGCATTTCTGGGTGTTGTTGATAAATGGCTTTCGCTTTGCATAGTAGAGTTTTTAACTTGCACTTACAGATGTAGGGACCAACTGTAGTTACGGACAGTGGTTTTCTGAAGTGTTCCTGAGCCCATGTGGTGATATCCTTTACACACTGATATCGCGTTTTGATGCAGTACCACCTGAGGGATCGAAGGTCCGTAATATCATCGCTTACGTGCAGTGATTTCTCCAGAATCTCTGAACCTTTTGATGATATTCCGTTTCGTAGATGGTGAAATCCCTAAATTCCTTGCAATAGCTGGTTGATAAATGTTGTTCTTGAACAATTAGCCCAGGCATTTGTTGACAAAGTGGTGACCCTCGCCCCGTCCTTGTTTGTGAATGACTGAGCATTTCATGGAAGCTGCTTTTGTACCCAATCATGGCACCCACCTGTTCCCAATTAAACTGTTCATCAGACTAATTAGGAGCCTTTGTTTGTTTACTTACTACTAAAAGACAAGTTGTCTAGTATGTTCACTATTTTATTTAAGGACTAAATATTTATTGGATTGCAATAATAAACATATGTTTAATGTACCCTTAGATTTTTTGTTAAAATAAAGCCAATAATGCAATTTTTTTTGTGGTTTCTTTATTTAGAACAATTCCTGGGTGTTGTTGATAAATGGCTTTGGTTTTGAATAGTAGAGTTTTAACTTGCACTTACAGATGTAGCAACCAACTGTAGTTACTGACAGTGGTTTTCTAAAGTGTTCCTGAGCCCATGTGGTGATATCCTTTACACACCGCCTGAGGGATCCAAGGTCACGGTCATTCAATGTTACGTGCAGTGATTTCTCCAGATTCTCCGAACCTTTTGATTATATTACGGTTCGTAGATGGTGAAATCCCTAAATTCCTTGCAATAGCTGGTTGATAAATGTTGTTCTTAAACAATTAGCTCAGGCATTTGTTGACAAAGTGGTGACCCTCGCCCCGTCCTTGTTTGTCAATGACTGAGCATTTCCCGGAAGCTGCTTTTATACCCAATCATGGCACCCACCTGTTCCCAATTAACCTGTTCACCCGTGGGATGTTCCAAATAAGTGTTGGATGAGCATTCCTTAACTTTTTCAGTCTTTTTTGCCACTTGTGCCAGCTTTTTTGAAACATGTTGCAGGCATCA
Organism: Entelurus aequoreus; assembly: GCF_033978785.1. Taxonomy (NCBI): domain Eukaryota; kingdom Metazoa; phylum Chordata; class Actinopteri; order Syngnathiformes; family Syngnathidae; genus Entelurus; species Entelurus aequoreus. Next base: position 7,391,108 of record NC_084741.1, on the reverse strand, counting down.
AACTCCAAATGAGATAATATTTGCAAAAAATAACAAGGTTTACCAGTTGGAACGTTAAATATATTGTCTTTGCAGTCTATTCAATTGGACATAAGTTGAAAAGGATTTGCCAATCTTTGTATTGTGTTTTTATTTACCATTTACTCAACGTGACAACTTCACGATGCTCTGTGAGTCCATTTTCTTTGACAACATGACAACATGGCAAATCCACTGTCCTGTCTCCCCTGTGCGCCTCAAGTGGTTTTTAATTAGCTCTGACTCGGACAGCGAGCGCCTCAGAGGTTGCAACGGTGACGGGGAAGAGTCACAAATAAAAGGAGGGTAGTTGCTGGGTGGTTGACAGGGAGCATTTTTTACCAGACTTTCGCTTTGGTATCTGTTCCCTACGCAGTGGAGACGCCTTCTCTGGACTGAAAAATCACGCTTTTCCATCTGGCAATCTGAAGGACGAGTCTGGGTTTGGAGGTTGCCAGGAGTACGGTACATTTCGGACTGCATTGTGATATTTGGTGGAGGAGGAATTATGGTGTGGTGTTGTTTTTCAGGAGTTGGCCCCTTAGTTCCAGTGAAAGGAACTTTGAATGCTCCAGGATACCAAAACATTTTGGACAATTCCATGCTCCCAACCTTGTGGGAACAGTTTGGAGCGGGCCCGTTCCTCTTCTAACATGAAGTGTGAAGTGAATTATATTTATACAGCGCTTTTCTCTAGTGACTCAAAGCACTTCTACATAGTGAAACCCAATATTTAAGTTACATTTAAACCAGTGTGGGTGGCACTGGGAGCAGGTGGTAAAGTGTCTTGCCCAAGGACACAACAGCAGTGTTTAGGATGGCGGAAGTGGGTATCGAACATGGAACCCTCAAGTTGCTGGCACGGCCGCTCTACCAACCGAGCTATACCGCCCCAACATGACTGTGCACCAGTGCACAAAGCAAGGTCCACATGGACGACAGAGTCTGGTGTCGATGAACTTGACTGGCCTGCACAGAGTCCTGACCTGAACCCGATAGAACACCTTTGAGACTTGGAGCCAGGCCTTCTGGACCAACATCAGTGTGTGACCTCACCAATGCGCTTTTGGAAGAATGGTGGAAAACTCTTATAAACACACTCCGCAACCTTGTGGACAGCCTTCCCAGAAGAGTTGAAGCTGTAATAGCTGCAAAAGGTGGACCCACATCATACTGAACCCTATGGGTTGGGAATGGGATGGCACTTCAAGTTCGTATGTGAGTCGAGGCAGGTGGCCAAATACTTTTGTGCCGTGAGATATTGTCTGGTGTGCCGTGGGAAATTATGCAACTTCTTTCAACTTTTGCAAAAAAAAAAATTATCATCTGCAAATGATGTGCTGTTCCTTTATTGCCTGTGCTGTGTAGAGCTCGGCCGGGTAACCAGGTAATACTCCACGTCAGTAGGTGGCAGCAGGTAGTTCATTGCTTTGTAAAAGTCGAAACGTGTCGGGTGAGATGACGACGGTTTGTCGTGAACCCAATATGCGAAAGGTAAAAAGGTATGCAACGCTTAGGGATGATGTTTGATAAGAAATTATCGAGTTCGAGTCCATTATTGAATCATCTTATCGAACAGATTCCTTATCGATTGTCTTATCGAATCCAGATAGGTTGTTGTATATGGAAAAAAAAACACAATATTTGGTTTAACAAAAGCTCACTTTTATTTTATAAGAAAAAAAATAAAATTAAAATAAATAAATAAATATTGACTGTTACCCCCCTAAAAAAAAAGTGGGATTTTTCAGAAAAACAAATATATACAGTAACACAAAAACAACCTATCTCTGTGATCACTATAGGTGTATTAATAATAATATAGTGTTAAATAAAATCAGTCCCTTGGGCGCAAAACTGAAAATAACAGAGCTCTCCAAAAATTGCACTTCTGCTGCTATTGGAACATACTAACTACACACACAGGCAGACAGCTAACAAACAATCCAAGACGTCTAATAAAATTCCAAAGCAGATTAATCCATTTAGGCTCTTTATTGTTGTTGATCTTGCTTTGTCTTTTCCTATCTTTACTTTTGTCTTGCACTGGACTGTTTTTTTGTTTGTTTGTTTTTTTAAACTGAAATACACACAATGACAAATGTATAAGGTATGTGATTCAATTAACATACTGAAATTTAATACACAATATGTAAATATTAGCTTCACACAAATATACAGTACTATCATCAAACAAATACTTCTGAGTGTTAAAACTATTTCGATGGTGGAAATACACGGCTGGCAGCCATTTTAAGTCCTCGAAACATCCATTGAAACAGTGCGCAAAAATCGTTTTTCAATAGACATCTTAGTATCAAATTTAACCACTTTCCACCTTATTGAGTTACATAAACAAGTTTAACAGTTTACTTACAGACTTATCGCTTCCAAGGCTTGTAAAAGCTAACACAACTTGTCTACTTCTCAATTTGCTCATGAACTTAACTGACGTCGCTAACCCGGAAGTGCCCAAACTAATGACGCGTAGTATTTTCATATCGCCACATGGTGTCAGTAAGAGTCTACAATCAAATGGGCATAACATTGCCGTCCCACAGGGCATTTCCTGTGGGAAGGGATTCGTTCCCAGGGATTCGAATAAAGAACCAACTCTTTTTCTTTACTAGAGTGGCCTCAATAACAGGAACCAGTTCTCAAAAAGGGATTCAAGTCCATGGAATCGGTTCTTTTCTTATCGAACAACCGGGAGAACCGGTTTCGAACATCTTACCTAGTAACGCTTAAACCAAAAATGAACAAAAGGGAAACGAAAATGCATTGAAGCATAGGGATGGCTATGCAAAATAAAAGTGCAACTGAACTGTATACAAAGTAAACAAAAACAGAATGCTGGACGACAGCAAAAACTTGCAGCACATCCGTACATGACATGACAATCAACAATGTTCCCACAAAGAAAGATAGCAACAACTTCAATAGTCTTGCTTGCTAACACAAAAGCAGGTGCGGGGAATAGCGCTCAAAGGAAGACATGCAACTGCTACAGGAAAACACCAACTAAACAGGAAGCGCCACCAAAATAACAGCGCAAGACACGAACTAAAGCACTACACACAAGAAAACATAACAACACTCAAAATAAGGCATGTTTTCTGCCGGATTTTTTCATGAAAAAAATGTGCCTTGCCTCAAAAAAGGTTGAAAAATACTGACATGGTGTATCTGCGGCTGCGCTCTATAGTCCATAAAATATGGTAAGTGTAAAGGTAGAAAGAAAAAAAAAAAGGCAGAGACAAAAGATTCAGTCAGCCTTCAAGTTGAAGTCGTCCCTCAGCATCATGCGTTGACAACACTAATGTCGCACGCCTCCCAGCATGCGTATCCCTTAATGATTTCTAACGAAGGCTGACAGCTGGGGCCATATCTCTCCTCTCCAAAGGGGGGCTTCCTTCGCTGCCACACGAGCAGCATGGTGATGGCGGTGGCGGGCGACGAGTGACAGTTAGCTGTAGAGACTTTAGTGCGGCGGCGCAGTGTTTGTCTCAGGCTGGCATCTGACAGAGTGCAGCACAGGGCCTCCAGTCAGGAATAGTCTTGACTAGTAAAGCCGTCCAACAGCTTCTGACAGCTCAACACTTAAGTCAAACGGACAGAGTCGGACCGGGAGCGACATCCGACCCTGGTAATTTGTACTTAACCTCTGCGCTATGTCATATTCAAGATTCAAGATTCAAGATTCAGGATGCTTTATTATTGTCCATTCTTTAACATGTACAAGACACATAAGAACTGAAATGTTATTTTGGGCACAGTCCCACTAAGAGCAGACATACGTTACAGGGAGACAAGACGGGACCGCCAACGGATCAGCCACTTATGGTGCTCCTTAAAAAAGGTGGGAAAAAGGTGATATTGGGAAAGGGGGGAAGAGTAAAAAAATATCAGTCTAAGGCTGGACCCTCGGAAGGGGGTCCAGACTGAGTCCAAGGGAAAAAAACTCATTTAGCATAGCACACATGCTATGCTAAACATGTTACATATAATCACAACAACTCGCAACAGAGGGGGGGGGGATTTGGGGCAATGGAGGCCGGCCTGCTGCTATAAAGCGCTACTAGCCATCCATAACCCTGAAGAGGAATTAAGCAGTGGTGAGGGGCGTTGGATGGGGATGGGGTGTGTGTTTGTATATATGCCCATTGTCTTTGGGTGAAGTGTAAATGTTCATAAGCCCAGAATCGTTCTGCATGCAATGCAAGCAAAGTTCGATTCCCAGGTGTCGTTGAGGAGGGGAGGAGGTCAAAAAGCGTCCATCTTTGAAATTCCTCAGGGGATGATTACAGAACAGCCTGTTCTTGTCTCAAGGCCATTCGGGGGATTCAAATTGTAGATAAGGATTTTTGTTTTTTCTCGAACAGGCATTAACAATGACTTGTCTGTTCTATTTGTCCATGTTGGCTCTCATATCTAAACCTTCCTTTATAGCAAGCTTTTCCATGATGTGATCCATTTTGCGATTCAGTTCAGAAATCGCCACAGTCTGTGTTCCTACAGCCCGGCCCAATCCGTCCATTGCGACGAACAGCCTTTGTGCTCTTTGAGTGGCTGCCATCGTCTTACGAATTTGACCGTACACCAGAGCAATGCCCAGCCCAATCAGCAGGTGCCCCGCGATCATGGTTCCAAATAGGTAGATGTCTTCCACGTCTTCGATGGAAAGGACTGAGAGGCACATGATTCTCCATTCATCCCAGGAATCTCTCACGTATCCCACAGCAATGGTTCCATCAGGACAGCCAGGCTCCCCCGAACCTCTTTTCCTCGTCGAAAAGATTGTGTCAATAGAGTCGAGAGTCCAGCTAATAAATTCCATGTCTGATGATTAGATTTGGAGGACAGCGCAAAGAAAGATGCTTCCAAAAAAAAAAGTTTAGACAAGACAAGACAAAAAAGAGAGAGCAAGCAGGAAAAGACGGGAGGAGAAAAAATGCAACCGCCCTTCACCAGAGGCAAGACAGAACACATATTTTATATTTGACTATGTATACCTCTTTTTCTAATTTCCTGATATTCCCCCAAAATACATGACTTAGTTTTAAACTAAGTTAGCCCGGTGTTACCAGTGTTTTTCTTTAAATGATGTATTTTTAACAAGTTAACTCACGTGATTAATCATTAAAAAAATAATCATGCATTAAGGCGGATAAATAAATGTCAGAAAAATTGTATGTAAATTATCAAAAAACTTTCCATTCTCTGAGTTCCCAGTGAACAGACGAAAGCTGTCTTTGTTGCACCAAGCCAAAGGCTTGTAAAATTCCATTGTGTACGATGAGAGGAGACGGGAGGGGTTATCTACTTTGATACAAGACCTGCCCAAGCTCGATCCAGGACCAGTCCAAGCCCGAAGCATTTTTATCTTTTTTGTTAATGTGACCGAAAACAATGGCTGTTTACATACCCCCCACCCCATTCCTTTAGAAACAGTTGTTGTTATGTAAACAGGGAAAGTCCAAATAAAATGAGGTGGCGTACAATCTTTCACCAGAGCGTGCTGGAGACTGTGCAAGAGTACAGCCCAGACGTTTCTCCTCAAATTGAGCCACATTTAATTCTGTCTCTGTTTAATTCCTTGCTTCGTGTCTCGTTTAATAGATGTCATCAGTGTTTGAACCTGACAATAACCCTATTTTTGGACCCGACATGCTGCTTTATCTGAACATTGTGCGGGTAGTAATAGCGTCAGTGATCAGGTCAATGCGACATTTGATAATACTATTACCAAGTTTTGAGCAAATAAATTGTTTATTTAGTAAAAAAAACAAAAAAAAATACATCATACGCAAGTACGGTGTTAGCTTTCACTGTTATGCTGATGACACTCAACTCTACATGCCCCTAAAGCTGACCAACACGCCGGATTGTAGTCAGCTGGAGGCGTGTCTTAATGAAATTAAACAATGGATGTCCGCTAACTTTTTGCAACTCAACGCTAAGAAAACGGAAATGCTGATTATCGGTCCTGCTAGACACCAACATCTATTTAATAATACCACCTTAACATTTGACAACCAAACAATTAAACAAGGAGACTCGGTAAAGAATCTGGGTATTATCTTCCACCCAACTCTCTCGTTTGAGTCACACATTAAGAGTGTTACTAAAACGGCCTTCTTTCATCTCCGTAATATCGCTAAAATTCGTTCCATCTTGTCCACTAGCGACGCTGAGATCATTATTCATGCGTTCGTTACGTCTCGTCTCGATTACTGTAACGTATTATTTTCGGGCCTCCCTATGTCTAGCATTAAAAGATTACAGTTGGTACAAAATGCGGCTGCAAGGCTTTTGACAAAAACAAGAAAGTTTGATCATATTACGCCTATACTGGCTCACTTGCACTGGCTTCCTGTGCACTTAAGATGCGACTTTAAGGTTTTACTACTTACGTATAAAATATTACACGGTTTAGCTCCAGCCTATCTCGCCGATTGTATTGTACCATATGTCCCGACAAGAAATCTGCGTTCAAAGAACTCCGGCTTATTAGTGATTCCCAGAGCCAAAAAAAAGTCTGCGGGCTATAGAGCGTTTTCTATTCGGGCTCCAGTACTCTGGAATGCCCTCCCGGTAACAGTTAGAGATGCTACCTCAGTAGAAGCATTTAAGTCCCATCTTAAAACTCATTTGTATAATCTAGCCTTTAAATAGACCCCCCCTTTTTTAGACCAGTTGATCTGCCGTTTCTTTTCTTCTCTCCTCTTCTCCCCTGTCCCTTGCGAGGGGGAGTTGCATAGGTCCAGTGGCCATGGATGAAGTGCTGGCTGTCCAGAGCCGGGACCCCGGGTGGACCACTAGCCTGTGCATCGGTTGGGGACATCTCTGCGCTGCTGACCCGTCTCCGCTCGGGATGGTTTCCTGTTGGCCCCGCTGTGGACTGGACTCCCGCTGATGTGTTGGATCCACTGTGGACTGGACTTTCACAATGTTATGTCAGACCCACTCGACATCCGTTGCTTTCGGTCTCCCCTAGAGGGGGGGGGTTACCCACATATGCGGTCCTCTCCAAGGTTTCTCATAGTCATTCACCGACGTCCCACTGGGGTGAGTTTTTCCTTGCCCGTATGTGGGCTCTGTACCGAGGATGTCGTTGTGGCTTGTACAGCCCTTTGAGACACTTGTGATTTAGGGCTATATAAATAAACATTGATTGATTGATTGACATGTTTGTGTGCCATTCTGACTATAAAATGACACATGGGGTGGTATAGCTCGGTTGGTAGAGTGGCCGTGCCAGCAACTTGCGGGATCCAGGTTCGATCCCCGCTTCCGCCATCCTAGTCACTACTGTTATGTCCTTGGGCAAGACACTTTACCCACCTGCTCCCGGTGCCACCCACACTGGTTCAAATGTAACTTAGATATTGGGTTTCACTTTGTAAACATGCTGTGAGTCACTAGAGAAAAGCGCTATATAAATATAATTAACTTCACACTTCACATGATGTAAGTGTGTATATTAGCTATATTAGCAAATACTATCAAAATGACTGTATGTCGCAGGCTGACGCTAATCTTGGTTGACAAAAATGTTTGCTGTGGTCTGGAACAACATGGCACGCAATCAACTATCAGAAATGCGACCAATACCACACACAGATAATGTGTCATGAGACATGCAAATATAAAGTAAACACACAGAGTGGATAAGTAAAGGAAATTAAATGGGCTCAAATATAGCTACAAACGAGGCAAAATGATGCAATATGTACACACAGCTAGCCAAAATAGCATGTTAGCATCGGTTAGCTTCCACTCCGCACAAGTCAATAACACCCACAAAGCTCACCTTTGTGCATTCACACACAGCATAAAAGGTTTGGTGGACACAATGAGACAAAGAAGGAGTGGCATGAAACACGTCTTTCTGTGGCAGCGTCGGAGAAAGTTGTACATGTAAACAAACAGTCCACATGTAAACATGCACTGGCCAACTATGCCTGATTAGCACTCCACAAAAGTCAATAACATCAACAAAGCTCACCTTTGTGCATTCACACACAGCATAAAAGGTTTGGTGGACACAATGAGACAAAGAAGGAGTGGCACGAAACACGTCTTTCTGTGGCAGCGTCGGAGAAAGTTGTACATGTAAACAAACAGTCCACATGTAAACATGCACTGGCCAACTATGCCTGATTAGCACTCCACAAAAGTCAATAACATCAACAAAGCTCACCTTTGTGCATTCTTGCACAGCATAAAAGGTGTGGTGTACAAAATGAGATGAAAAAGGAGTGGCAGGAAACACGCTTTTCTGTGGCAGCGTCGGAGAAAGTTGTACATGTAAACAAACAGTCCACATGTAAACATGCACTGGCCAACTATGCCTGATTAGCACTCCACAAAAGTCAATAACATCAACAAAGCTCACCTTTGTGCATTCACACACAGCATAAAAGGTTTGGTGGACACAATGAGACAAAGAAGGAGTGGCACGAAACACGTCTTTCTGTGGCAGCGTCGGAGAAAGTTGTACATGTAAACAAACAGTCCACATGTAAACATGCACTGGCCAACTATGCCTGATTAGCACTCCACAAAAGTCAATAACATCAACAAAGCTCACCTTTGTGCATTCACGCACAGCATAAAAAGTGTGGTGGACAAAATGAGACGAAAAAGGAGTGGCAGGAAACACGCTTTTCTGTGGCAGCGTCGGAGAAAGTTGTACATGTAAACAAACAGTCCACATGTAAACATGCACTGGCCAACTATGCCTGATTAGCACTCCACAAAAGTCAATAACATCAACAAAGCTCACCTTTGTGCATTCACGCACAGCATAAAAGGTGTGGTGGACAAAATGAGACGAAAAAGGAGTGGCAGGAAACACGCTTTTCTGTGGCAGCGTCGGAGAAAGTTGTCCATGTAAACAAACCGCTGCGTCACAGTCCACACAACTACGGTGAGTTCAAGGACCGCCGAAATAAGTAGGACAAAACGGCGCTCTCCAAATACACTTATCAATGAAGCATTGACACAAACATATTAAACAGTGGGCTTTATGAAGGTTTGTCCTCCTACAGAAACCATATTAGAACAACAAATATATTTTCCACCCCACCTTTTTCATTGTGTAATGTTCTATATTTTCAATGGAACATGTAACATTTTGGGGTTGTTTACTTGAGTCATATTGCTATCACAATGCAGTCTACACATATCTCTTATGTTTGACTGCCATCTACTGGTCACACTTATCAATTACACCATGTACCAAATAAAATTGTTTCGAGGTCGGTAAGCGAAACTATCAAGCGGTGCGGCTTCGTAGCTTACCAAGGTCGTACTAAAACATTTTGATAGATTTGTGAGCGCCGTGTGTGATGTTCTATATTTTCAATGGAACATATAAAATGTTGGTGTTGTTTTACTTGAGTCATATTGCAGTCTGCACGTATCTCTCTTATGTGTGACTGCCATCTACTGGTCACACGTATTTCACCATTTAAAAAAATAAAATAGCTTCGAGGCCGGTAAGCACAACCAGAATAATTCCGAAAATAAGGCGCACTGTCGAGATTTTTTGAAAAAGCTCCATGGAGCCACTAGGGCGGCGCTAAAGCCCGGGGTTAGCCTCATGCAACCAGTGTCACCTGTCACTGAAGTCCAGATACACACAGCATGCATTGAAACTGCAAACAACTTGACAGAAATATGATGGCTTTTTTTTTTTTTGGTTGCCTATTATAAATGAGTTGTTTTTGCACTGCAAAAAGTCAGTGTTCAAAAACAAGAAAAAAAAAATACAAAAATGAGGGGTATTTTATTTGAACTAAGCAAAATTATCTGCCAATAGAACAAGAAAATTCGGCTTGTCAAGACTTTCCAAAACAAGTAAAATCAGTAGGGATGTGATAAATGCGTTAAAATGTAATATCGGAAATTATCGGTATCGTTTTTTTTATTATCTGTATCGTGTTTTTTTTTTTTTTTTTTTTTTTTTTCATTTAAATCAACATAAAAAACAAAAGATACATTTACAATTAATGCACCAACCCAAAAAAACTCCCTCCTCATTCACACAAAAGGGTTGTTTCTTTCTGTTATTAATATTCTGGTTCCTACATTATATATCAATATATATCAATACAGTCTGCAAGGGATACAGTCCGTAAGCACACATGATTGTGCGTGCTGCTGCTCCACTAATAGTACTAACCTTTAACAGTTAATTTTACTCATTTTCATCAATTAATAGTTTCTATGTAACTGTTTTTATATTGTTTGACTTTCTTTTTTATTCAAGAAAATGTTTTTAATTTATTTATCTTATTTTTTTTTATTTATTTATTTTTTAAAGTACCTTATCTTCACCATACCTGGTTGTCCAAATTAGACATAATAATGTGTTAATTCCACGACTGTATATATCGGTTGATATCTGTATCGGTTGATATCGGTATCGGTAATTAAAGAGTTGGACAATATCGGAATATCGGATATCGGCAAAAAGCCATTATCGGACATCCCTACAAATTAGCTAACCTCAATGAACCCAAAAATACCTTAAAATTACAGATGTCCGATAATATCGGCCGATAATTGCTTTAAAATGTAATATCGGTAATTATCGGTATCGTTTTTTTTATTATCGGTATCATTTTTTAATTTTATTTTATTTTTGTATTTATTAAATCCACATAAAAAACACAAGATACACTTACAATTAGTGCACCAACACAAAAAACCTCCCTCCCCCATTTACACTCATTCACACGAAAGAGTTGTTTCTTTCTGTTATTAATATTCTGCTTCCTACATTATATATCAATATATATCAATACAGTCTGCAAGGGATACAGTCCGTAAGCACACATGATTGTGCGTGCTGCTGGTCCACTAATAGTACTAACCTTTAACAGTTCATTTTACTCATTTTCATTCATTACTAGTTTCTATGTAACTGTTTTTATATTGTTTTACTTACTTTTTTATTCAAGAAAATGTTTTTAATTTATTTATCTTATTTTAATTTTTTTTTTTAAAAGTACCTTATCTTCACCATACCTGGTTGTCCAAATTAGGCATAATAATGTGTTAATTCCACGACTGCATACATCGGTTGATATCGGCATCGGTTGATATCGGTATCGGTAATTAAAGAGTTGGACAATATCGGAATATCGGATATCGGCAAAAAGCCATTATCGGACATCCCTAGTACTAACCTTTAACAGTTAATTTTACTCATTTTCATCAATTAATAGTTTCTATGTAACTGTTTTTATATTGTTTTACTTTCTTTTTTAATTCAAGAAAATGTTTTTAATTTATTTATCTTATTTTATTTATTTATTTTTTTTTAAAAAGGACCTTATCTTCACCATACCTGGTTGTCCAAATTAGGCATAATAATGTGTTAATTCCACAACTGTATATATCGGTATCGGTTGATATCGGTATCGGTTGATATCGGTATCGGTAATTAAAGAGTTGGACAATATCGGATTATTGGATATCGGCAAAAAGCCATTATCAGACATCCCTACTTAAAATAAGTATATTCTCACTAATAGCAAGCACACTTTTTTGGTAGAAAAAAAAGAGACCTTTTTGCTGAATATGTTGAAAAATTTTCTTAAATGAAGTAAATGCTAGTGCCATTATCTTGACATAATGATATGCGCATCGGCATCATGATTTTTTTTTCATGCTTGAAGTAAGAAATGACTACTTTAAAAAAGTAGTTGTATACTTGTGAGTAGGGATGTCCGATAATGGCTTTTTGCCGATATCCGATATTCCGATATTGTCCAACTCTTTAATTACCGATACCGATATCAACCGATACCGATATACACAGTCGTGGAATTAACACATTATTATGCCTAATTTGGACAACCAGGTATGGTGAAGATAAGGTCCTTTTTAAAGAAAATTAATAAAATAAAATAAGATAAATAAATTTAAAAAAAATTCTTGAATAAAAAAGAAAGTAAAACAATATAAAAACAGTTACATAGAAACTAGTAATGAATGAAAATGAGTTTTTTTTGTTTTTTTTCAAAAATAAATACAATAATGTGTGGTTACGGACTGTATCCCTGAAGACTGTATTGATATATCTTGATATATAATGTATATATTGTGTTTTTTATGTTGATTTAATTAAAAAAAAACAAAAAAAAAACTTTTTTTTTTTTTTTTTTTTTTTTTCAAAAAGAAATACAATCATGTGTGCTTACGGACTGTAACCCTGCAGACTGTATTGATATATCTTGATATATAATGTATATATTGTGTTTTTTATGTTGATTTAATTAAAAAATAAAAATAAAAAAAAAAATAAAAAAAAGTATTTATTTATTTTTTTTAAATTAAATTTCTTGCGCGGCCCGGTACCAATCGGTGTTTGGGGACCACTGAGTTAGGACACTTAAAACAAGTAAAACACTCTAACATAAAATCTGCTTAGTGTGAAGAATGATCTTATCAGACAGAAAATAAGCAAATATCACCCTTATTTGAGATATTTCATCTTACTTAGATTCACTTTTTGCAGTGTGGAAACGGTATCTAATTCGGACGGAAATGCGATACAATCATACTCGCGGGCACCTCGCAGCATTTTATCCAAACAACCAACCGAGAGTTCCTCATTAACGGCAACCGAACCTCCCGCTGAGTTTATCGCCAACTCGAATATCAAATGGATTTTCTTCTGGCCATTAACCCGCAGGCATCAATCCTTCACACTCGCCACATGACGCCACGCTCTCGTGGCGTATGATATTGGCCGAGAGTAGCCCTGTTGAGTTAATCTCTTTTCTGCATGGCTGACCCGCGATGAGGCCTCTCTCTCTCGTTCTCGTTTTATCGTCAATATGACGCCACCGAGAGACCAGGCAGACTACAACCCAAGGCAGTGTTTTGTTTTTTTTTGTCGCATGTTCTCACAAAAATTGCCAGAATGGCGAAACATCAGATGGTTTACCTGAGGCAAAAAAGTGTTTGGCAATCTGTTCCGAGTCACAGTTTGTCATTTGAATTGTTTACAACATGGAGTTGAGGAGAAGGGGGGATCAGCGCCCCCAACCAGGAGGCGCAGTCATTGCCCTCTCTCCATCTGTCGGCCCCGCTCTTCCGGGGGCTAATTATCCTAAATCCCGAGATTCCAGAGTGTCGGCATGGCGGCGCGTGCCGAAGTCCCAGGATGCTGACGTTTTGCCTCCCGGTTAAAAATGTGGCAATTAATTACCGCCTGCACGGGTGCTGCTGGTGGGTGGAGGGAGAGGGTGGGAGTCCCTGGCAGGTGTGGTAAGCTCTCTCGTGGGGACCTCACAGCAGTTTAGTCTGGTTTTAAACAAAAATCATTGTTGGAGTCGCGGTGAATGTTCGGATAATAATACGCACAAATCTACTTGCAGTCGTGGTCAAAAGTGTACATACACTTGTAAAGAACATCATGTCATGGCTGTCATTTCTACAACTCTTATTTTTTTTGTGATTGAGTGATTGGGTGTGTTTGTAGGAATTTTCCACCATTCTTCCAAAAGCGCATTGGTGAGGTCACACACTGATGTTGGTGGAGAAGGCCTGGCTCTCAGTCCCCATTCTAATTCATCCCAAAGGTGTTCTATCGCAGTGGTCCCCGACCACCGGGCCGCGGACTGGTAATTGGTACCGGGCCGCACAAGAAATAAAAAATAAAAAAATAATAATAATAATAATTCTTATTTTTTTATTAAATCAACATAAAAAACACAATATATACATTATATATCAATATATATCAGGGGTCACCAACGCGGTGCCCGCGGGCACCAGGTAGCCCGTAAGGACCAGATGAGTAGCCCGCTGGCCTGTTCTAAAAATAGCTCAAATAGCAGCACTTACCAGTGAGCTGCCTCTATTTTTTGAATTGTATTTATTTACCAGCAAGCTGGTCCCGCTTTGCCCGACATTTTTAATTCTAAGAGAGACAAAACTCAAATAGAATTTGAAAATCTAAGAAAATATTTTAAAGACTTGGTCTTCACTTGTTTAAATAAATTCATTATTTTTTTTACTTTGCTTCTTATAACTTTCAGAAAGACAATTTTAGAGAAAAAATACAACCTTAAAAATGATTTTAGAATTTTTAAACACATATACCTTTTTACCTTCTAAATTCCTTCCTCTTCTTTCCTGACAATTTAATATCAATGTAAAAAAGTAAAAAAAATGTAATACATTTTAATTTAATTCTTAATTTTAGCTTCTGTTTTTTCGACAAAGAATATTTGTAAAATATTTCTTCAAACTTATTATGATTAAAATTCAAAAAAATGATTCTGGCAAATCTAGAAAATCTGTAGAATCAAATTTAAATCTTATTTCAAAGTCTTTTGAATTTCTTTTAAAATTTTTGTTCTGGAAAATCTAGAAGAAATAATGATTTGTCTTTGTTAGAAATATAGCTTGGCCCAATTTGTTATATATTCTAACAAAGTGTACATTGTATTTTAACCTATTTAAAACATGTCATCAAAATTCTAAAATTAAGTTAATCAGGAAAAATGACTAATGATGTTCCATAAATTATTTTTTTAATTTTTTCAAAAAGATTCGAATTAGCTAGTTTTTCTCTTCTTTTTTTCGGTTGAATTTTGAATTTTAAAGAGTCGAAATTGAAGATAAACTATGTTTCAAAATTTAATTGTCATTTTGTTCGTGTTTTCTCCTCTTTAAACCTTTCAATTAAGTGTAAATATCATTAATTATTAATAATAACATAGAGTTAAAGGTAAATTGAGCAAATTGGCTATTTCTGGCAATTTATTTAAGTGTGTATCAAACTGGTAGCCCTTCGCATTAATCACTACCCAAGAAGTAGCTCTTGCTTTCAAAAAGGTTGGTGACCGCTGCTCTAAGGCAAAAGTGCATTCTAAAGTATCTAGTAACATAAGCATAAGCAGCATAAGTCTATTACAGATGGTTAATAATAAACCGGTTAGTGTTTTTCTTTAGTCGACATATTTTAGTTGATCAAGTCTTATTTAACAGTCAACACTACAAAATAATAAAAGTATGCATGATTCCTGCTCATCAATATTATACTTTTATAGATTTTATTCGTAAAAAGCACTTTACATTGAGTAAACAACCTCAAAGTGCTACACTGTATTAAAAAAAAAAAAAAAAGATAATAAAAAATAAATAAAAATAAAATATAGAACAGCCAAATAGCTAAAACTAGTATGCATATATCTAAAAAAAAAAAAAAGGCTTTTTTAAAAATAAGGGTTTTTAAGCCTTTTTTAAAAGCATCCACAGTCTGTGGTGCCCTCAGGTGGTCAGGGAGAGCGTTCCACAGACTGGGAGCGGCGGAGCAGAAAGCCCGGTCTCCCATTGATCAAGGCTGCATTTCAGTATCCTATCGGAATGAAACAGTTATATATGTTCAGCTCCAGGACCCAGTGGAGTACCCTACAAGGTGTACAAGCGATGCCCGGAACTCCTTAGAATCCTTTGGAGGATCCCGCGAGTGATTTGGCGCAGAGGAACTGTTGCAGACCAGTGGAGGCTGGCTGAGGGTGTTTGGATACCTAAAGAAGAGAATTCCACCAAGCCTACCACTTGGTGGCTGAGTTGCTGTTGTTCCCAAACTCTTCCCTTTTCTTATAATAAAGTTGACTTTGGAATATTTAGGAGCGAGGAAATTTCACGACGGGATTTGTTGCACAGGTGGCATCCCAGGGTTTCCCACACATTCATTTATTTTTGGTGGCCCGCCACGAAATAATTAAGGCCGCCACAAATACTTTTTGAATTTTTTTTTATTTTTTTATTTTTAATTTTTTTAATTTGTATTTTATTTTATTTTATTTATTTTTTTTGTCTTGTCCAGCTTCTCAGGGAAATCATATAGTTGATGGAAATTTCACGACGGGATTTGTTGCACAGGTGGCATCCCAGGGTTTCCCACACATTCATTTATTTGTGGTGGCCCGCCACGAAAGAATTAAGGCCGCAACAAATACTTTTTTTTAATTTTATTTTATTTATTTTTTTAAATTTTTAATTTGTATTTTATTTTATTTTATTTTATTTTTTGTCTTGTCCAGCTTCTCAGGGAAATCATATAGTTGATGTAGATGCCCATATTGGCTGTTCAGATTTACTTTACAAAAGAGAAGTGTAGGATTAAGATTTGTGGAGCTCTTTGTTCAGTGGATCAGATGTTTGATGAAGCTTTGTGTCTATCTACCACCACTACTGTTTTCTGTTTATTTGTTACTGACTGTGGCAGGACACCTCTGCCTCTGTTTCACTTTATGTTGCTGGTAAATAATATGGTTGTAGTAGCAGGCTAAAGTTAAATTATTTAGTATGCACTAATTAAAGGGGCAGAGCTTTAAGAGACATTTTAGCTTTTATATTTTTATAAGATATATTTTTTGTAAGAACCACAATTAATAAATATATTTCAGTGAATAACTTATTGTTCAAATCTGTATATAAATATGTACATAAAGTGTTGTAATTATATTGTAAAATGGAAGGATGGATGGATGGACAACTGCAGATATTTCTCTCCCGTCGTGTTGCTTCGGCTGAACATTTTTAAAAGAAACTGGTGAAAACTATTTATTTTGACCTTTTGAGCAACATTTCCAAGTATGAATTACAGCATATTTCCGCGAACATCTTTCAAAACACAGACGAGAATGTGAAACGTACGATTTTGACGCGATGAATGCATTTTTCTAGAGATGTCCGATAATATCGGACTGCCGATATTATCGGCCGATAAATGCGTTAAAATGTAATATCGGAAATTATCGGTATCGATTTCAAAAAGTAAAATGTATGACTTTTTTAAAACGCCGCTGTACGGAGTGGTACACGGACGTAGGGAGAAGTACAGAGCAGTTGTGTCTCCCGGTCATACTTGCCAACCCTCCCGGGAGACTCCCGAATTTCAGTGCCCTTCCCGAAAATCAACCATTATCCCGAATTTCTCCCAATTTCCACCCAGACAGCACCGTACATCATCCAACATCCGCACAGTAACATAACATAAACACAACAGAACAAATACCCAGAACCCCTTGCAGCACTAACTCTTCCGGGACGCTACCAGAATGTGGGAGACCGGGCTTTCTGCTCCGCCGCTCCCAGTTTGTGGAACGCTCTCCCTGACCACCTGAGGGCACCACAGACTGTGGATGCTTTTAAAAAAGGCTTAAAAACCCTTCTTTTAAAAAAAGCCTTTTTTTTTTAGATATATGCATACTAGTTTTAGCTATTTGGCTGTTCTAGGTTTTATTTTTATTTATTTGTTATTATCTTTTTATTTTTATTTTTTAATACACTGTAGCATTTTGAGGTTGTTTACTCAATGTAAAGTGCTTTTTAGATATACAATCTATTGTTATTATTACAATATACAACCCCCGCTACCCCTTACCCCCCACCCCCACCTCAACCCCACCCCCTCAACCCCGCCCACCTCAACCTCCTCATGCTCTCTCAGGGAGAGCATGTCCCAAATTCCAAGCTGCTGTTTTGAGGCATGTTAAAAAAAAAATAATGCACTTTGTGACTTCAATAATAAACATGGCAGTGCCATGTTGGCCTTTTTTTTTTACATAAGTTGAGTTGATTTATTTAGGAAAACCTTGTTACGCTTGAAATTGTGTCCCACGGACCGGGGGGGGGGTGGTATGCTCTTTTTTTTTTTTTTTTTTCATAAAGAAATACAATCATATGTGCTTACGGACTGTATCCCTGCAGACTGTATCAATCTATATTGATATATAATGTATATATTGTCTTTTTTATGTTGATTTAATTTTTATTTTATTTTTTTATTTTTTTTCTTGTGCGGCCTGGTACCAATCGGTCCACGGCCCGGTGGTTGTGGACCACTGGTTTAATGCATCCAGCATTAACACAATAATGTGTTAATTCCACGACTGTATATATCGGTATCGGTTGATATCGGAATCGGTAGTTAAGAGTTGGACAATATCGGAATATCGGATATCGGCAAAAAAAGCCATTATCGGACATCTCTCCATGTTTCCAATGCCCACTGATTGCCTACAGGCTTCCATATAGATTTATAACAATTCGCCACTAAGTGATAATCTTCAGCAACAGTCTTCTGGTGATCCACTGCACATATTTGTATTCCAAAGCCCATAATCCCACTCCACACAGATCAGTCTTGAGTCAAGTCTGTACGCAAACACTCCACAGACTCTTTTGCAGCCTTTTTTCTCCCCCCCCCCTGACCTTGTACTTGCAGAAAATCCGTCTCACTCAGATTCTGCTTGATGCAATGCGGGCCTGAACTTGTGTGCCGTGCAGGTAATAGGGGTCATCAGTAATCAGGCTGCTTCGTAGATAATCAATATGGAGAAGAGCTTAGAGGGGGGGGAACGCTCTAGTCTCCGTAGTACGACTCACTAGAGATGATTACATTGATGTTTGGTTTGATTCGCATTACACTCTAAATGACATGTGTTGTTGGTTTTGCTCAAAAACGTAGGATAGTTAGAATTCCGGACTATAAGCTGCTACTTTTTTCCGACATGTGTGCTTACGGACTGTATCCCTGCAGACTGTATTGATTTATATAGATATATAATGTATATATTATGTTTTTAATGTTGATTTAATTTAAAACTTTTTTTTATTTTTATTTTTTATTTATTTTATTTTATTTTTTATTTTTATTTTCTTGTGCGGCCCTGGCCACGGCCAATCGGGACCCCTGCCCTAAAAAAAGTGGTCCCCAACCACCGGGCTACGGCCCGGTACCGGTCAGTGGATCGATTGGTACCGGGTCGCAAAACACATTTCAAAATAATAAAAATAATTTAAAATTGTTATTTTTTATTTTTTTTATTTTTAATAAATCAACATAAAAAACACAAGATACACTTACAATTAGTGCACCAACCCAAAAAACCTCCCTCCCCCATTTACACTCATTCACACAAAAGGGTTATTTTCTTTCTGTTATTAATATTCTGGTTCCTACATTATATACAGTATCAATATAGATTAATACAGTCTGTAGGGATACAGTCCGTAAGCACACATGAATGTATTTCTTTGTATAAATAAATAAATAAATATAATAATTATATATATACTGTCTATTCTTGTTCTTAGAAATGAAGGCTATTCCACAAAATTGTTTGGGTGACCCCAATATATATATATATATATATATATATATATATATATATATATATATATATATATATATATATATATATATATATATATATATATATATATATATATATATATATATATATATATATATATATATATATATATATATATATATATATATATATATATATATATATATATATATATATACATATATATCTATTTTTTATTTTATTTATATATATATATATATATATATATATATATATATATATATATATATATATATATATATATATATATATATATATATATAAATAAAATAAAAAATAGATATATATGTATATATATATATATATATATATATATATATATATATATATATATATATATATATATATATATATATATATATACAAATAAAATAAAATATATCTATAAATGTATATATATATATATATATATATATATATATATATATATATATATATATATATATATATATATATATATATATATATATATATATATATATATACACTACCGTTCAAAAGTTTGGGGTCACCCAAACAATTTTGTGGAATAGCCTTCATTTCTAAGAACAAGAATAGACTGTCGAGTTTCAGATGAAAGTTCTCTTTTTCTGGCCATTTTGAGCGTTTAATTGACCCCACAAATGTGATGCTCCACAAATTCAATCTACTCAAAGGAAGGTCAGTTTTGTAGCTTCTGTAACGAGCTAAACTGTTTTCAGATGTGTGAACATGATTGCACAAGGGTTTTCTAATCATCAATTAGCCTTCTGAGCCAATGAGCAAACACATTGTACCATTAGAACACTGGAGTGATAGTTGCTGGAAATGGGCCTCTATACACCTATGTAGATATTGCACCAAAAACCAGACATTTGCAGCTAGAATAGTCATTTACCACATTAGCAATGTATAGAGTGTATTTCTTTCAAGTTAAGACTAGTTTAAAGTTATCTTCATTGAAAAGTACAGTGCTTTTCCTTCAAAAATAAGGACATTTACATGTGACCCCAAACTTTTGAACGGTAGTGTATATATATATATATATATATATATATATATATATATATATATATGCATGTTGTGGAGTCCCTGCCTCGAAATAAAATACATTTACATTACACATAGTGAAACCCGATATCTAGGTTACATTTAAACCAGTAGGTGGGTAAAGTGTCTTGCCCAAGGACACAACGGCAGTGACTAGGATGGCGGAAGCGGGGATCGAACCTGGAACCCTCAAGTTGCTGGCACGGCCACTCTACCAACTGAGCTATACCGCCCCAATTTGTATCGAAGGCTATATTGAAAGCCTATTGCATGATTTTAATCCATTTTCACTAAAAATCCTAAATTAACTATTTACAAGTATAGTCTAAAACAGTACATTTATTTAAGTCCGTTGTACAAAAATACATCCAGAGTGCTTCAACACGTGGCTTTGTGTAAATAACGCCCTCTGTTTGGTCCCGACACCCAAGTCAGTTTGTCAACCCTGAGACTTAGTCAAACCTTCTCGTTGTTTCCTGACATTTCAAACAGGAAAATACGTGCCCTTGTTTTATAAGTCTCTTGTAATGACTTTTTTAAAGCCTCACCCTTATGGCCCATATCCTGGAAGTGCTGCGTTTTAAAAGCCTTGGACTTTTCCTTCATCAAACAGCAACAATATGTTTTGTAGATTAGACTTCATTAACCTTTAAGGCATTCTTTCCGATCAATAGATAATAGCACAGGTAATATAGAGAAATAGCCCAGGTCTCGCTGTGTCCAATTCCGTATTATCAGTCACGGCGACCAGAAAAAAGCTGCGAGCGAGCAGGTTTCCATCTCACACAAACACTACTCAGGCTGATTTCGCTTGATTAGCAACGCTTTCCTCGCAGACAGAAGGAACTAATTAGCGTAATCACCTGCTGCGCCGACGCACATAATTCCCCATCACTGCCTTTAAAGCGAAGCAACTTTGCTTCCATTCTGCTGGGAAAGTTGATTACACCTTCTAAATGACCTTGATGTCGTCAGAGTCTGCGGCTTTTAGCAGTCCGCATGAATCTTAAACGGGTGCACATGACTTCCAGAGATGTGATCCCACCTTCACATATCCTCATTAGGATCTCTTTGCTCAACATTACCAGCCTTAAGTGCCTTTAATTGACGGTCATCTCTCTCACAGATGACTTTCCCACTATTCGCTGACAGGCCTTCGCCTTCGTTAGCTTCGCTCACCTTTGTTGCCCTGAATTAAATGCAGGCTGATGGATGTTCTTTAATGTGTCTTATCATTTCTTGGCAAATTGTAGCATTGCCTCTTTGTTACTTGGACATGCCAGACAATTATTTTTTTCCATAGACACATTTTCCACAAACCCTTCAGTTGTCCATAGAAAAATTTGCCACAAACCACTCATTGTTCCAATGACAAATTTTCCACAAACCATTCATCTTTCCATAGACAATTTTGCCGAAAACCATTATTTGCATAGACAAATTTGCCACGAACCATTCATTTTTCCATAGACAATTTTGTCACAAAACATTATTTTTTCCACAGACAAATTTGCCACAAACGATAATTTTTTTCCATTGACAGATTTGCCACAGACCATTCATTTTTTCAATAGACAGATTCGCCACAAACTATTATTTTTGTCAATGACAAATTTCCCACAAACCATTCATTTTTCTATTGACAAAATTGCCACAAACTAGTAATTATTTCCATAGACAAATTTGCCACAAACCACTCATTGTTCCAATGACAAATTTTCCACAAACCATTCATCTTTCCATTGACAATTTTGCCGAAAACCATTATTTGCATAGACAAATTTGCCACGAACCATTCATTTTTCCATAGACAATTTTGTCACAAAACATTATTATTTCCATAGACAAATTTGCCACAAACGATTATTTTTTTCCATTGACAGATTTGCCACAGACCATTAATTTTTTCAATAGACAGATTCGCCACAAACCATTATTTTTTTCAATGACAAATTTCCCACAAACCATTCATTTTTCCAAAGACAAATTTTCCACAAACCATTCATTTTTCCATTGACAAAATTGCCACAAACTAGTAATTATTTCCATAGACAAATTTGCCACAAACTAATCATTTTTCCATAGACAATTTTGTCACAAAACATTCATTTTTTCCATAGACAAATTTGACACAAACATTCTTTTTTTTTCCATAGACAAATTTGCCACAAACCATTCTTTTTTTCCATAGACAGATTTGTCACAAACCATTCATTTTTTCAATAGACAAATTTGGCACAAACCATTCATCTTCCCATTAACAATTTTGCCAAAAATCATTATTTGCATAGACAAATTTGCCACGAACCATTCATTTTTCCATAGATAATTTTGTCACAAAACATTAGTTTTTTCATAAACAAATTTGCCACAAACCATTAATTTTTCCAGACAAATTTGCCACAAACATTTTTTTTTTCCATAGTCAAATTTGCCACAAACCATACATTTTTTCCATACACAGATTTTCCACAAACCATTATTTTTTTCATAAAACAGATTTGCTACAAACCATTAATTTTTTCAATAACAAATTTGCCACAAACCATTAATTTGTCCAAAGACAAATTTGCCACACACCATTCATCTTTACATAGACAATTTTGCCAAAAATCATTATTTGCATAGAAAAATTTGCCACTAACCATTAATTTTTCCATAGAAAATTTTGTCACAAAACATTAGTTTTTTTCATGGACAAATTTGCCACAAACCATTATTTTTTCCATAGACAAATTTGCCACAAACCATTCATTGTTTCAATGACAAATTTTCCACAAACCATTCATCTTTCCATTGACAATTTTGCAGAAAACCATTATTTGCATAAACAAATTTGCCACAGACCATTCATTTTTCCATAGCCAATTTTGTCACAAAACATTATATTTTCCATAGACAAATTTGCCACAAACATCCATTTTTTCCATAGACAAATTTGCCACAAACGATTATTTTTTTCCATTGACAGATTTGCCACAGACCATTCATTTTTTCAATAGACTGATTCGCCACAAACCATTATTTTTTTCAATGACAAATTTCCCACAAACCATTCATTTTTCCAAAGACAAATTTTCCAAAAAACATTCATTTTTCCATTGACAAAATTGCCACAAACTAGTAATCATTTCCATAGACAAATTTGCCACAAACTAATCATTTTTCCATAGACAATTGTGTCACAAAACATTCATTTTTTCCATAGACAAATTTGCCACAAACATTCTTTTTTTTTTCCATAGACAAATTTGCCACAAACCATTCTTTTTTTCCATAGACAAATTTGGCACAAACCATTCATCTTCCCATAAAAATTTTTGCCAAAAATCATTATTTGCATAGACAAATTTGCCACGAACCATTCATTTTTCCATAGACAATGTTGTCACAAAACATTAGTTTTTTTAATACACAAATTTTCCACAAACCATTAATTTTTCCATTGACAAATTTGCCACAAACATTCATTTTTTCCCATGGACAAATTTGCCACAAACCATACATTATTTCCATAGACAGATTTTCCACAAACCATATTTTTTCCATAGACAAATATGCCACAAACCATTCATCTTTCCATAGACAATTTTGCCGAAAACCATTATTTGCATAGACAAATTTGCCACGAACCATTCATTTTTTCATAGACAATTTTGTCACAAAACATTATTTTTTCCATAGACAAATTTGCCACAAACATCAATATTTTTCCATAGACAAATTTGCCACAAACGATTATTTTTTTCCATTGACAGATTTGCCACAGACCAATAATTTTTTCAATAGACAGATTCGCCACAAACTATTATTTTTGTCAATGACAAATTTCCCACAAACCATTCATTTTTCCATTGACAAAATTGCCACAAACTAGTAATTATTTCCATAGACACATTTGCCACAAACCACTAAGTTTTCCATAGACATATTTGCCACAAACCATTTGTTTTTTCGATGACAAATTTGCCACAAACAATTATTTTTTTCCACAGACATATTTGCCACAAACATCCCTTTTTTTTCCGTAGACAAATGTGCCACAAATCATTATTTTTTTCCATTGACAGATTTGCCACGGACCATTCATTTTTTCAATAGACAGATTTGCCACAAACCATTAATTTTTTCAATGACAAATTTTCCACAAATCATTCATTTTTCCAAAGACATATTTACCACAAACCATTAATTTTTCCATGGACAAAATTGCCACAAACTAGTAATTATTTCCATAGACAAATTTGCCACAAACCATTCTTTTTTTCCATAGACAGATTTTTCACAAACCATTCATTTTTTTAATAGACAAATTTGGCACAAACCATTCATCTTCCCATTAACAATTTTGCCAAAAATCATTATTTGCATAGACAAATTTGCCACGAACCATTCATTTTTCCATAGATAATTTTGTCACAAAACATTAGTTTTTTCATAAACAAATTTGCCACAAACCATTAATTTTTCCAGACAAATTTGCCACAAACATTTTTTTTTTTACATAGTCAAATTTGCCACAAACCATACATTTTTTCCATACACAGATTTGCTACAATCCATTCATTTTTTCAATGACAAATTTGCCACAAACCATTAATTTGTCCAAAGACAATTTTGCCACACACCATTCATCTTTACATAGACAATTTTGGCGAAAACCATTATTTGCATAGACAAATTTGCCACACACCATTCATCTTTACATAGACAATTTTGGCGAAAACCATTATTTGCATAGACAAATTTGCCACGAACCATTAATTTTTTCAATAACAAATTTGCCACAAACCATTAATTTGTCCAAAGACAAATTTGCCACACACCATTCATCTTTACATAGACAATTTTGGCGAAAACCATTATTTGCATAGACAAATTTGCCACACACCATTCATCTTTACATAGACAATTTTGGCGAAAACCATTATTTGCATAGACAAATTTGCCACGAACCATTAATTTTTCCATAGACAATTTTGTCACAAAACATTAGTTTTTTTCATAGAAAAATTTGCCACGAACCATTTATTTTTCCATTGACAATTTTGTCACAAAACATTAGTTTTTTTCAAGGACAAATTTGCCACAAACCATTAATTTTTCCATAGACAAATTTGCCACAAACATTCATTTTTTTCCATAGACAAATTTGCCACAAACCATAATATTTTTCCATAGACAGATTTTCCACAAACTATTATTTTTTTCAATAGACAGATTTGCTACAATCCATTCATTTTTTCAATTACAAATTTGCCACAAACCATTAATTTCTCCAAAGACAAATTTGCCATAAACCACAATTTTTCCATAGACAAATTTGCCACAAACCATTCATCTTTCCATAGACAATTTCGCCGAAAACCATTATTTGCATAGACAAATTTGCCACAAACTATTAATTTTTCCATAGACAATTTTGTCACAAAACATTAGTTTTTTCATAGACAAATTTGCCATAATACATTATGTTTTCCATAGACAAATTTGCCACAAACCATAATTTTTTTCCATAGACAGATTTTCCACAAACCATTCATTTTTTCAATAGATAGATTTGCCACAAACCATTCATTTTTCCAAACACACATTTTCCACAAACCATACTTTTTTTCCATTGACAAATTTTCCACAAACCTTAATTTTTCCATACACAAAATTGCCACAAACCATTAGTTATTTCCATAAACAAATTTGCCACAAACCATTCATTTTCCATAGACAATTTTTCCACAAAACATTAATTATTTCCATTGACAAATTTGCCACAGACCATTCATTTTTCCATTGACAATTTTGCCACAAACCATTTGTTTTTTCAATGACAAATGTGCCACAAACCATTCATTTTTCCATACACAAAATTGCCACAAACAATTAGTTATTTCCATAGACAAATTTGCCACAAACCATTCATTTCCCATAGACAATTTTGCCACAAAACATTCATTATTTCCATTGACAAATTTGCCACAGAGCATTCATTTTTCCATTGACAATTTTGCCACAAACCATTTGTTTTTTCAATGACAAATTTGCCACAAACCATTCATTTTTCCATAGACAAAATTGCCACAAACTAGTAATTGTTTCCATAGACAAATTTGCCACAAACCATTCATTTTCCATAGACAATTTTGCCACAAAACATTCATTATTTCCGTTGATAAATTTGCCACAAACCATTCATTTTTCCATAGAAAAATTGACACAAAATAGTAATTATTTCCATAGATAATTTATCCACAAACCATTATTTTTTCCATAGACAAATTTGCCACAAACCATTCATGTTTTGATAGACAAATTTGCCACAAACCATTTGTTTTTTTCAATGAAAAATTTGCCACAAACCATTCATTTTTCCAAACACACATTTGCCACAAACCATACTTTTTTTTCATTGACAAATGTTCCACAAACCATTCATTTTTCCATACACAAAATTGCCACAAACCATTTTTTTTTTCCATGGACCAATTTGCCACAAACCATTAATTTTTCCATAGACAAAGTTGCCACAAACCATATTTTATTTCCATAGACAAATTTGCCAAAAACCATTCATTTTTTTCCATGGACAAATGTTCCACAAACCATTCATTTTTCCATAGACAGAATTGCCACCCACTAGTAATTATTTCCATAGAAACATTTTCCACAAACCATTAATTTTTCCATAGACAAATTTGCCACAAACCATTCATGTTTCCATAGACAAATTTGCCACAAACCATTTGTTTTTTCAATGAAAAATTTTCCACAAACCATTCATTTTTCCATACACAAAATTGCCACAAACCATTAGTTATTTCCATAGACAAATTTGCCACAAACCATTCGTTTTTTCCATGGACCAATTTGCCACAAACCATTTATGTTTCCATCGACAAATTTGCCACAAACGATTTTGTTTTTTCAATGACACATTTGCCACAAACCATTCATTTTTTCCAAACACACATTTGCCAAAATCCATAAATTTTTTCCATTGACACATTTTCCACAAACCATTCATTTATCCATACACAAAATTGCCACAAACCATTAGTTATTTCCATTGACACATTTTCCACAAAACATAAATTTTTCCATTGACAAATTTCCCACAAAATATTAATTATTTCCATTGACAAATTTGCCACAAGCCATTCATTTTTCCATAGACAAATTTGCCACAAACCATTCACGTTGTCATAGACAAATTTGCCACAAACCATTTATTTTTTCAATGACAAATTTGCCACAAACCATTCATTTTTTCAAACACACATTTGCCACAAACCATACATTTTTTCCATTGACACATTTTTCACAAACCATTCATTTTTCCATACACAAAATTGCCACAAACCATTAGTTACTTCCATAGACAAATTTGCCACAAACCATTATTTTTCCATAGACAATTTTGCCACAAACCTTTAATTTTTCAATAGACACATTTTCCACAAACCATTAATTTTTCCATAGACACATTTTCCACAAACCATTCATTTTTTCATAGACAAATTTGCCACAAACCATATTTTTTTCCATAGACAAATTTTCCACAAACCATTCATTTTTCCATAGACAAAATTGCCACAAACTAGTAATTATTTCCATAGACAAATTTGACACAAAACATTAGTTTTTTCATAGACAAATTTGCCATAATACATTATGTTTTCCATAGACAAATTTGCCACAAACCATAATTTTTTTCCATAGACAGATTTGCCACAAACCATTCATTTTTTCAATAGATAGATTTGCCACAAACCATTCATTTTTCCAAACACACATTTTCCACAAACCATACTTTTTTTCCATTGACAAATTTTCCACAAACCTTAATTTTTCCATACACAAAATTGCCACAAACCATTAGTTATTTCCATAAACAAATTTGCCACAAACCATTCATTTTCCATAGACAATTTTTCCACAAAACATTAATTATTTCCATTGACAAATTTGCCACAGACCATTCATTTTTCCATTGACAATTTTGCCACAAACCATTTGTTTTTTCAATGACAAATGTGCCACAAACCATTCATTTTTCCATACACAAAATTGCCACAAACAATTAGTTATTTCCATAGACAAATTTGCCACAAACCATTCATTTCCCATAGACAATTTTGCCACAAAACATTCATTATTTCCATTGACAAATTTGCCACAGACCATTCATTTTTCCATTGACAATTTTGCCACAAACCATTTGTTTTTTCAATGACAAATTTGCCACAAACCATTCATTTTTCCATAGACAAAATTGCCACAAACTAGTAATTGTTTCCATAGACAAATTTGCCACAAACCATTCATTTTCCATAGACAATTTTGCCACAAAACATTCATTATTTCCGTTGATAAATTTGCCACAAACCATTCATTTTTCCATAGAAAAATTGACACAAAATAGTAATTATTTCCATAGATAATTTATCCACAAACCATTATTTTTTCCATAGACAAATTTGCCACAAACCATTCATGTTTTGATAGACAAATTTGCCACAAACCATTTGTTTTTTTCAATGAAAAATTTGCCACAAACCATTCATTTTTCCAAACACACATTTGCCACAAACCATACTTTTTTTTCATTGACAAATGTTCCACAAACCATTCATTTTTCCATACACAAAATTGCCACAAACCATTTTTTTTTTCCATGGACCAATTTGCCACAAACCATTAATTTTTCCATAGACAAAGTTGCCACAAACCATATTTTATTTCCATAGACAAATTTGCCAAAAACCATTCATTTTTTTCCATGGACAAATGTTCCACAAACCATTCATTTTTCCATAGACAGAATTGCCACCCACTAGTAATTATTTCCATAGAAACATTTTCCACAAACCATTAATTTTTCCATAGACAAATTTGCCACAAACCATTCATGTTTCCATAGACAAATTTGCCACAAACCATTTGTTTTTTCAATGAAAAATTTTCCACAAACCATTCATTTTTCCATACACAAAATTGCCACAAACCATTAGTTATTTCCATAGACAAATTTGCCACAAACCATTCGTTTTTTCCATGGACCAATTTGCCACAAACCATTTATGTTTCCATCGACAAATTTGCCACAAACGATTTTGTTTTTTCAATGACACATTTGCCACAAACCATTCATTTTTTCCAAACACACATTTGCCAAAATCCATAAATTTTTTCCATTGACACATTTTCCACAAACCATTCATTTATCCATACACAAAATTGCCACAAACCATTAGTTATTTCCATTGACACATTTTCCACAAAACATAAATTTTTCCATTGACAAATTTCCCACAAAATATTAATTATTTCCATTGACAAATTTGCCACAAGCCATTCATTTTTCCATAGACAAATTTGCCACAAACCATTCACGTTGTCATAGACAAATTTGCCACAAACCATTTATTTTTTCAATGACAAATTTGCCACAAACCATTCATTTTTTCAAACACACATTTGCCACAAACCATACATTTTTTCCATTGACACATTTTTCACAAACCATTCATTTTTCCATACACAAAATTGCCACAAACCATTAGTTACTTCCATAGACAAATTTGCCACAAACCATTATTTTTCCATAGACAATTTTGCCACAAACCTTTAATTTTTCAATAGACACATTTTCCACAAACCATTAATTTTTCCATAGACACATTTTCCACAAACCATTCATTTTTTCATAGACAAATTTGCCACAAACCATATTTTTTTCCATAGACAAATTTTCCACAAACCATTCATTTTTCCATAGACAAAATTGCCACAAACTAGTAATTATTTCCATAGACAAATTTGACACAAAACATTAGTTTTTTCATAGACAAATTTGCCATAATACATTATGTTTTCCATAGACAAATTTGCCACAAACCATAATTTTTTTCCATAGACAGATTTGCCACAAACCATTCATTTTTTCAATAGATAGATTTGCCACAAACCATTCATTTTTCCAAACACACATTTTCCACAAACCATACTTTTTTTCCATTGACAAATTTTCCACAAACCTTAATTTTTCCATACACAAAATTGCCACAAACCATTAGTTATTTCCATAAACAAATTTGCCACAAACCATTCATTTTCCATAGACAATTTTTCCACAAAACATTAATTATTTCCATTGACAAATTTGCCACAGACCATTCATTTTTCCATTGACAATTTTGCCACAAACCATTTGTTTTTTCAATGACAAATGTGCCACAAACCATTCATTTTTCCATACACAAAATTGCCACAAACAATTAGTTATTTCCATAGACAAATTTGCCACAAACCATTCATTTCCCATAGACAATTTTGCCACAAAACATTCATTATTTCCATTGACAAATTTGCCACAGAGCATTCATTTTTCCATTGACAATTTTGCCACAAACCATTTGTTTTTTCAATGACAAATTTGCCACAAACCATTCATTTTTCCATAGACAAAATTGCCACAAACTAGTAATTGTTTCCATAGACAAATTTGCCACAAACCATTCATTTTCCATAGACAATTTTGCCACAAAACATTCATTATTTCCGTTGATAAATTTGCCACAAACCATTCATTTTTCCATAGAAAAATTGACACAAAATAGTAATTATTTCCATAGATAATTTATCCACAAACCATTATTTTTTCCATAGACAAATTTGCCACAAACCATTCATGTTTTGATAGACAAATTTGCCACAAACCATTTGTTTTTTTCAATGAAAAATTTGCCACAAACCATTCATTTTTCCAAACACACATTTGCCACAAACCATACTTTTTTTTCATTGACAAATGTTCCACAAACCATTCATTTTTCCATACACAAAATTGCCACAAACCATTTTTTTTTTCCATGGACCAATTTGCCACAAACCATTAATTTTTCCATAGACAAAGTTGCCACAAACCATATTTTATTTCCATAGACAAATTTGCCAAAAACCATTCATTTTTTTCCATGGACAAATGTTCCACAAACCATTCATTTTTCCATAGACAGAATTGCCACCCACTAGTAATTATTTCCATAGAAACATTTTCCACAAACCATTAATTTTTCCATAGACAAATTTGCCACAAACCATTCATGTTTCCATAGACAAATTTGCCACAAACCATTTGTTTTTTCAATGAAAAATTTTCCACAAACCATTCATTTTTCCATACACAAAATTGCCACAAACCATTAGTTATTTCCATAGACAAATTTGCCACAAACCATTCGTTTTTTCCATGGACCAATTTGCCACAAACCATTTATGTTTCCATCGACAAATTTGCCACAAACGATTTTGTTTTTTCAATGACACATTTGCCACAAACCATTCATTTTTTCCAAACACACATTTGCCAAAATCCATAAATTTTTTCCATTGACACATTTTCCACAAACCATTCATTTATCCATACACAAAATTGCCACAAACCATTAGTTATTTCCATTGACACATTTTCCACAAAACATAAATTTTTCCATTGACAAATTTCCCACAAAATATTAATTATTTCCATTGACAAATTTGCCACAAGCCATTCATTTTTCCATAGACAAATTTGCCACAAACCATTCACGTTGTCATAGACAAATTTGCCACAAACCATTTATTTTTTCAATGACAAATTTGCCACAAACCATTCATTTTTTCAAACACACATTTGCCACAAACCATACATTTTTTCCATTGACACATTTTTCACAAACCATTCATTTTTCCATACACAAAATTGCCACAAACCATTAGTTACTTCCATAGACAAATTTGCCACAAACCATTATTTTTCCATAGACAATTTTGCCACAAACCTTTAATTTTTCAATAGACACATTTTCCACAAACCATTAATTTTTCCATAGACACATTTTCCACAAACCATTCATTTTTTCATAGACAAATTTGCCACAAACCATATTTTTTTCCATAGACAAATTTTCCACAAACCATTCATTTTTCCATAGACAAAATTGCCACAAACTAGTAATTATTTCCATAGACAAATTTTCCACAAACTATTCATTTTTTCATAGACAAATTTGCCACAAATCATTTGTTTTTTCAATGACACATTTTCCACAAACCATTCATTTTTCCATACACAAAATTGCCACAAACCATTAGTTATTTCCATAAACAAAATTGCCACAAACCATTCATTTTCCATAGACAATTTTGCCACAAAACATTGTTTCCATAGACACATTTTCCACAAACCATTCCTTTTTCCAAAGACGCATTTTCCACAAACCATTCATTTTTTCCATAGACAAATTTGCCACAAATCATTCATTTTTTCATAGACAAATTTTCCACAAACCATAATTTTTTCCGTAGACAAATTTGCCACAAACCATTTGGTTTTTCAATGACACATTTCCCACAAACCATTCATTTTTCCATTCACAAAATTGCCACAAACCATTAGTTATTTCCATAGACAAATTTGCCACCAAACCATTCATTTTCCATAGACAATTTTGCCACAAACCATTTGTTTTTTTCAATGACAAATTTGCCACCAAACCATTCATTTTCCATAGACAATTTTGCCACAAACCATTTGTTTTTTTCAATGACAAATTCGCCACAAACCATTCATTTTTCCATAGACACATTTTCCACAAACCATTATTTTTTTCCATTGGCCACAAACCATTCATTTTTTCATACACACATTTGCCACAAGCCATTTTTTGTTGTGTTTGTATAATACCTCTGGTGGTGAAAATCGTTTTGAAGGTGAGTGAAATCGCAGTGACAGATTCCACTAGGTGACCTCCTTCTCCATATTAACCTCTTCCCTGACCACAAGTATCGATCTCATTCTTCCTCGGGACTCATCTACATCATCTGTGGCGGAGGTCAACACATCCATTAACTGCTAAGTAGTTGTCCCGTACATCAGACGTTCCCTTGTGCACGCCGCCACAATTGAACGTCAGCTCAAACTTACAACTCAACGCACGTATTGTCATTGGAAGTAATAATGTCAATGATTCTTCAAATTTGCCTCGCTGTTTGTCACTGTCAATCGAACAACCGGAGCACTGGCGCTTACGGCACATGTCAAGTCAACACGTTTTCAATAGACAGATTTGCTAAAAACCATTCATTTTTTTCAATAACAAATGTGCCACAGACCATTAATTTTTCCAAAGACAAATTTGCCACACATCATTCATCTTTACACAGACAATTTTGCAAAAAATCATTATTTGCATAGACAAATTTGCCACGAACCATTCATTTTTCCATAGACAATTTTGTCACAAAACATTAGTTATTTTCATAGACAAATTTGCCACGAACCATTCATTTTTCCATAGACAAATTTGCCACAAACATTATTTTTTTTCCATAGACAAATTTGCCACAAACCATACATTTTTTCCATAGACACATTTTCCACAAACTATTCATTTTTTCAATAACAAATTTGCCACAAACCATTAATTTTTCCAAAGACAAATTTTCCACACACCATTTATCTTTACACAGACAATTTGGCCGAAAATCATTATTTGCATAGACAAATTTGCCATGAACAATTAATTTTTCCATAGACAATTTTGTCACAAAACATTAGTTTTTTTTCATAGACAAATTTGCCGCGAACCATTCATTTTTCCATAGACAATTTTGTCACAAAACATTAGTTTTTTTCATAGGCAAATTTGCCAAAAACCATTAATTTTTCCATAGACAAATTTGCCACAAACCATACATTTTTTCCATAGACAGATTTTCCACAAACTATTCATTTTTTCAATAACAAATTTGCCACAAACCATGAATTTTTCCAAAGACAAATTTGCCACACATCATTCATCTTTACACAGACAATTTTGCCAAAAATCATTATTTGCATAGACAAATTTGCCACGAACCATTCATTTTTCCATAGACAATTTTGTCACAAAACATTAGTTATTTTCATAGACAAATTTTCCACAAACCTAACATTTTCCCTTACACAAATTTGCCACAAACCATTTTTCTTTTCAATGACAAATTTGCCACAAACCATTTGTTTTTTCAATGACAAATTTGCCACAAACCATTCCTTTTTCCAAAACCACATTTGCCACAAATCATACATTTTTTCCATTGACAAATTATCCACAAACCATTTATTTTTCCACACACAAAATTGTCACAAACCATTAGTTATTTCCATAGACAAATTTGCCACGAAACATTAATTATTTCCATAGACAAATTTTCCACGCAGCGGAGCCATTTTGTGCCAGGCAGCACATACATTGTGGAGGGCGGTGATCTCTCAAGGATCTCAAGGATCAGTTGTGCTGTCGTTAGCTATTGCACTAATTATGGAGGTTAATTTGTGTCTTTACTACGAAAGCGTTATTTTTAAACTGAATTCATATAACTGCATTTTTTGCGTTTGAATTTTGTGAACTTTTTAACAATTTATGCTGAAAATGTCATTAAAAAAAAAAAGTCAAAATGTCACATGACACAGGTCTTACAAAACAGCATACAAAAAGTTATTATTATTATTAGCCTTTATTTAACCAGGTAAAATCCCATTGAGATCAAAGATCTCTTTTGAAGTGAAGTGAAGTGAAGTACATTTATATAGCGCTTTTTCTCAAGTGACTCAAAGCGCTTTACATAGTGAAACCCAATATCTAAGTTACATTCAAACCAGTGTGGGTGGCACTGGGAGCAGGTGGGTAAAGTGTCTTGCCCAAGGACACAACGGCAGTGACTAGGATGGCGGAAGCGGGGATCGAACCTGCAACCCTCAAGTTGCTGGCACGGCCGCTCTACCAACCGAGCTATACCGCCCCAGGTCTCCCTTTTCCAAGGGAGACCTGGCCAAGAGGGCAGCAGCAAGGTTACATTAAAAACAGTAAACAAATACATAAAACATCACATTTACGACATTAAAACTTGCTCACATAACACATGTGCATACAGACAAGGTAGACTGCAGTCCTTTCACAGAAGCTTTAAACTCATTCAATGTAACAAGGGTTTGAAGTTGAATATTGGATTGTAGGTTATTCCAAGCCTTCGCTGCTGAAAACATAAATGCTTTCTTGCCCAGTTCAGTTCTTACTTTGGGGACGACAAATTGCTGGTAACTGACAAAAAAGTCAGTTACCTGGGCTACCTGGGCACAATACAACTTAATAAACATTTGAATGCTTGCTATTTTCAAACTATCCCAATGGTTAGAATCTGCACTTTTGAGTGACATACGGGTTACTACGGTAACCATAGGAAGCTCGGCTCCATGCAAACGAGGCACAGGGCAGAGTGGGCGGGGCTTGTTTACAAGGCAAAAACCCTGAGTTGCAAGTGTTGGACAGGTATTTCGAGGTGCCGCGAGTCGGCCAGCTGCTGGGGTAGTGACCTTGTGTGTCAGCATGTCTGTGATCTTTTAATTATTTATTTTTTTTTTTTTTTTAATATATAATAATTATTATTATTATTTATTAATTAATGTATTAAATTATTGATATTAATAATATTAATGTGTCCATTAATACAAATAAATCTGAACAGCCGATATGGGCATCTACATCAACTATATGATTTACCTGAGAAGCTGGACAGGACAAAAAAAAAAATAAAATTAAAATAAAATAAAAAATAAGACGCACTGACGATGAATATTTACGATAGTTGTTTCATATATAATGGCGCACCGGATTATAGGGCACATTAAAGGAGATATTATATATATATTTTTTTTTCTAAATTGAAAACACTTCCTTGTGGTCTACATAACACGTAATTTTACTTTGTTGTAGCGGTGTAGCGTGCAAGGACGGGAGTGGAAGAAGTGTCAAAAAATTGAGCTAACTGTTTTAATTACATTCAGACTTTACTGCAATCAACAACGGAGCAGCGTCTCCTTCATCTGTGGCTCACTATTGCAAAAACAACGCCGGAAATGTGTCCCGTGCAAAACCGTCCGACCGGAACTCTATAATAACTAAAGTTCTTTGGGTGAATAATGTAAACTCACTACACCGGTATGTTTTAGCACTTTCATGGCAAGTTTACTGATGGATATGTTAGAACTTTACACTACTTTATATTAGAAATGGCAACAGCGGTGGATGAATGTCCCATAACAAGAAGATAGAGAAAAAGAAGAAGCTTATCGACTAAGTCGTCACCGACTACAAAGGCGGACGTGCGCAATTTTTCAGGATTCATGCAGATCCCAAATACACATCAGCAGGTACCAGAAGGTAAGAAATGTTGTTTTTGCATAATATTGCGAAACAAAACGCCAGATAGTATGTCTTACCTTATATACACACCATAATAATACTCCTATGTTGAAGCACAGTACAATCCATCAAGCGGTGCGGCTTCATAGCTTACCAAAGTCGTACTAAAACATTTTGATATATTTTTGAGCGTCGTGGTAATGTTCTATATTTTCAATGGAACATATAAAATGTTGGTGTTGTTTACTTGAGTCATATTGCTATCGTAGTGCAGTCTGCACGTATCTCTTATGTTTGACTGCCATCTACTGGTCACACTTATCATTACACCATGGACCAAATAAACTTGCTTCGAGGTCGGTAAGCAAAACCAGAATTATTCCGTACATTAGGCGCACCGGGTTATAAGGCGCACTGTCCAGTTTTGAGAAAAAGTCCGGAAAATACGGTACATGATATTTTGATTTTGATGTTATTGAATTTTAAAAACATATGCAAATGCATGCAGTGCACGATTTTTAATGTCAAAAAGGGAAAGAACAAATATATCGAGTAAGAAAATATTAAGCATTTTATTAACGCATATTATTTCCAGGCTTTCGCGGTCCACATAAAATAATGTGGCGGACCGGATTCGGTCCCCCGGGCCTTGACTTTGACACCCGCGTTGTAGCTCAACTCTGCCTGTCGCTTTGCCTTTTTGGTAGTCCACTTATTTTGGATCTTGCGGCTCACGTTACCGTCGCTTGATGGATAGCTCTGTTTTATGTTGTTGTTTTGACATTGAGGAACAGACGATGTTCCTCCTCCAGCCTGTCACTCTCAGTTTTTCCTGGAGAAATGTGCATTGGCATTCGATCCGTCTCAGACGCTGTGACAAGGTGATCAATGAGGACAGTGCAGGGATTTTAACGCTTCAAAGTCCCACAGAACGAGATTTCTCTACAGAATCTCCTCTCTGGTCAACAAAAGCACCATGAGGATTCTGGCGGGAACTCTCGTTCAACCCTTTTTCCATTACGCATGCACCTCCTGGTACCCTAGCACCTCCAAAACCCTCAAATCTAAACTCCAAACATCTCAGAACAAGCTAGTCAGGTTACTTCTAGACCTCCACTCCAGATCCCACCTCACTCCTACCCACTTCTCCAAAGTGGGCTGGCTCAAGGTGGAGGACAGAGTTAAACAACTTGCACTGAGCCTAGTCTATAAAATCCGCTACACCTCCCTGATACCGAAGTACATGTCAAACTACTTCCTTAACATAAATGACCGCCATAACCACAACACCAGGGGGAGCTCCACTAACCACGTTAAACCCAGATTCCGAACTAACAAAGGTCTTAACTCATTCTCTTTCTATGCCACATCAATGTGGAATGCGCTCCCAACAGGTATAAAAGAAAGGGCATCTCTATCCTCCTTCAAAACCGCAATAAAAGTTCACCTCCAGGCAGCTACAACCCTAAACTAACACCCTCCCCGGATTGCTATTAATCAAATGTAAACAATCAAATGCAGATACTTTTTCTTTTTCTTATGCCTTCTGATCTATCTCTCTCTCTCTCTCTCTCTCTCTCTCTCTCTCTCTCTCTCTCTCTCTCTCTCTCTCTCTCTCTCTCTCGCTCTCTCGCTCTCTTTCTCTCTCTCTCTCTATATGTCCACTACTTGCTGTCCATATCCTAACCGCCCCCTCCACACCCCTGATTGTAAATAATGTAAATAATTCAATGTGATTATCTTGTGTGATGACTGTATTATGATGATAGTATATATGATAGTATATATCTGTATCATGAATCAATTTAAGTGGACCCCGACTTAAACAAGGTGAAAAACTTATTCGGGTGTTACCATTTAGTGGTCAATTGTACGGAATATGTACTTCACTGTGCAACCTACTAATAAAAGTCTCAATCAATCAAAAACAGAAAAACGCACCAGTCCCTAAATATGTAGAATCGTACGGAAATGTACGGTCGTGGTCAAAAGTTTACATACATTCTAAAACCTTTAATTCTAGCCTGTTATAGCCATTCCTTTACCACTTTTGACGTGTGTTTGGGGTCATTGTCCTGTTGGAACACCCAACTGCGCCCAAGACCCAACCTCCGGGCTGATGACCTTAGGTTGTTGTTAGAGTAATTGTGTGTAAGTTATCACAAAAACTTTGTGATACACTGAGTGTCAGGTGAGAAGACAAAAGCTGTCTTTAGAACCTACCAAGAGTAAGGCTCGTAAAACTCCAATGTGTAGGGGGGGGGGGGAGCAAGATGAGGGTGTTCCTGTGTTCTCTCATGTATGGTAATCAACAGAAAGATGGTAGGATCTGCCCAATTTCCAGACGAACTCTTTTTGAACTATTTTATGGACCTCTTTTTGAAGTATTTTACAAAATCTTTTTAAAGTATTTTATGGAACTCTTTTTGAACTGACCTTTTCTGTGAATTGTTTACGACTATTTTTTGTGAACTTTTTGCGACCTTTGTCCTTTGGAAACAGCGGTGGCCGGGCGGTCGCGGAGAGTCCAAAATAAAAGAAGGAGACGTGCAATCTTTTGGCAGAGCGTGCTGAGATACTGTGCAAGGGTACAGTATACAGACGACTCTCCTCAATATGGAGTCCAAATTGAATCCTGTCTCTGTTTAATTCGTTGTCTCTTGTCTTGTTTAATAGATGTCATCAGTGTTTGAACCTGACAGTTGTCCTGAAGAATCCTTTTTCATTGTCCCATTTACTCTCTGTAGAGCAGCAGTTCCATTGGCAACAAAGCAGGCCCGGAGCATAATACTACTACCACCATGCTTGACGGTAGGAATTGGTGTTCCTGGGATTATAGGCCTCACCTTTTCTCCTCCAAACAGCTCAATGTTTGTTTCATCTGACATCACATGGACAAAGATATATTCCGTAATTATCATCTCTTAAGACTGACAGAGTTCAATATGTATCACAATGCTTGTCTAACCTATCAAGTCATCCACAGGCTGAATGTCAGGCTCTGTAGCTAGGTTCCTATCTGTCGTCCCCAGCATGCCCACAACACTCGTAACTTTGACCTGATATCAGGTAAACATGGTCTACTGGCTTGTACTGCTCGAAGTGTTGTATGCAGGGGACCACAGATTTGGAACCGGCTTGATGAGGGCCTCAGGATGCTGTATTCGTTCTCCAACTTCAAAAAGAAACTGAAATCTTATCTATTAACCACCTATCTCTAATGCCTCATGTGGGGTAGACTACTGTTGGGTTGTGCGTGGTTGAATGAATGAATGTATGTACTGTATGTGTATGCTTGCTATTTTGTGTTTATCATACAGCGTTTTTGTGCTTGCCACCATGTTTCAGCATTCCATGCATATACTTTCCTCTGGACCCCCTGCCAAAAGCTTCTTCTATCTTATCTGGGGGACCCTTTCACTTACCACCATCCTTAAATGGATATTCACTACTGTTGTAATTGTAATATGGTATTGTGAATAAACTTGAAATTTGAACTTGAACTTGAACTAGATGAAACAAAAAATGAGCTGTTTGGCCACAATACCCTGCAATATGTTTGGAGGAGAAAAGGTAAGGCCTTTAATCCCAGGAACACCATCCCTACCGTCAAGCAGGAGAGTGCGGAAATATGACCATGTCACACCAATTGTCAAATCCCTTCACTGGCTTCCTGTTCCACTCAGGATTGAATACAAAGTCTCCCTACTAACCCACCAGTGCCTCCATGGAAATGCCCCCCCTCTACCTAAAAGAACTACTCACCCCCAAATCCTCCACACGACACCTCCGCTCCGGACAGGCTAACCTCCGAGGACAAAGCTATGAACAATGGGAGACCGGGATTTCTGCTCCGCCGCTCCCAGTCTGTGGAACTTTCTCCCTGACTACCTGAGGGCACCACAGACTGTGGATGCTTTTAAAAAAGGCTTCAAAACCCTTCTTTTTAAAAAAGCCTTTTTTTTTTTTAGATAAATGCATACTAGTTCTAGCTATTTGGCTTTTCTAGTTTTTATTTGTATTTATTTTTTATTATCTTTTAATGTAAAGTGCTTTTTACAAAAAAAATCTATTATTATTATTATTATTATTATTATTATTATTATTATGCTCTGGGACTGTTTTGCTAGCCAAAAATTCTACCAGAAGCTTGTGGATGGCTACCAAAAACACCTTCTTGCAGTGAAACTTGCCAAGGGACATGTAACTAAATATTAACATTGCTGTATGTATACTTTTGACCCAGCAAATTTGCTCACATTTTCAGTAGACCCATAATAAATTCATAAAAGAACCAAACTTCATGAATGTTTTTTGTGACAAAAAAATAAGAGTTGTAGAAGTTATTGGAAACTCAAGACAGCCATGACATTAAGTTCTTTACAAGTGCATGTAAACTTTTGACCACGACTGTATCCATCTTTCATCCGGAGCCAGCTCGTTTTTTTGAACGGCGGCAGGAATTTTGGCAGCCGGCGTCCGACCTGCAGGCACGCTAACAGGCTAACGACGCGCTAATGCTCTCCCTGACCACCTGAGGGCACCACAGACTGTGGATGCTTTTAAAAAAGGCTCAAAAACCCTTATTTTCTAGATATATGCATATTAGTTCTAGCTATTTGGCTGTTCTAGTTTTTATTTGTATTTATTTTTTTATTATCTTTTTATTTTATTTTTTTAATACACTGTAGCACTTTGAGGTTGTTTACTCCATGTAAAGTGCTTTTTTACAAATAAAATCTATTATGCATGTAAACTTTTAACCACGACTGTATCCGTCTTTCATCCGGTGCCCGCTCGTCTTTTTGAACGGCGGCAGGAATTTTGGCAGCCGGCGTCCGACCTGCAGGCACGCTAACAGGCTAACGACGCGCTAATGCGTCCCATTACACCCGATTTGCCGGGAGGGGGAATTCTTTTTTGTCGAGCGCGGCGCCGCCGGTGGATTTTGAGATGGGCGCGGTATAATGATGCGTGCCTTTCTTCCCGCCACATAAAAGATGGAAGGCGCGGCCCTGCTGAGAGTCATTAGGGGGGCCATTTTACATACGGCGTGTCTTCTTCAGACGGGGGAGAGGCGCAAGGTTGCGCAGACATCTTGGAAATGCGAAGTGAGGAAACAAAAAATGCATCTTGAAACTCCTCCAAGCAGCTGTTCCACTAATTACCAGCAAGTCAAAATAAAAGATTAGGTGCATTAAGCACTTACAGATGTATCGGGTAACAATGGTAGCGATATTGCGGTTTTGCTTTGTGTGAATGCAAATCGGCGCCATGCGATGCAGGAAGCCATTTTCTGCCCTCCCGGTAACGTCGCCACGACAAATTGAATCTGAGGCTGATTTCAATTGTGCCACTGCATAACCTCTTATTTATTCATTGCTTTTCCCCTCGCCTACATACTATTAAATCCAACAATTCTGCGTTTTTTTTCTTTCTCCCCCTCTGTAAGGCGGCCGCCACCAGCTGTGAACAGTGTGATTCCATTGGCATGTTTCCCCCAATGAGAAGATGCATGTAAATCTACCGCTTGGTTAACAACCCCATCATTTTCTTATCACAGCCTGTGCTGCTATTTTTTTTTTTTTTTTTTTTTTTTATCACCGGACTGACTGATTCTAAACCGAAACTATGCTTTGCCGCAGTGCTGCTACTTTCTCCTTCTTTGGATGCATCAGTGCGTCAACACACTTTTTGTGTTTTTTTACGCATTGAAATTAGAAAGGACGCGAAATTCCGGAAGTCCACGACGCGGTTTTCTGTTTACGTGGGTTGAGCTTACCCACCTCAACTCTTTTGGAGCGTTGGTAGGGGTGAACATTGTCTTAAATTGAACATGTCAAGAAAAGCCGTTGTTTACATATTTCACAGACTATAAGGTTGAGCTTACCCACCTCAAATCTTTTGAAAAGTTAGTAGGGGTGAAAATTGTCCTAAATTGAAGGTGTTGGTTACGTATTTCCCGGACAACAGGGTTGAGCTTACCCACCTCAAATCTTTTGGAGCGTTGGTAGAGGTGAAAATTGTCTTAAATTGAAGCCGTTGTTTACGTATTTCCCGGACTATAAGGTTAAACTTACCCACCTCAAAACTTTTGAAGCGTTGGTAGGGGTGAAAATTGTCTTAAATTGAACATGTCAAAAAAAGCCGTTGTTTACGTATTTCCCGGACTATAAGATTGAGCTTACCCGCCTCAAATCTTTTGGAGCGTTGGTAGGGGTGAAAATTGTCTTAAATTGAAACCGTTAT
Organism: Entelurus aequoreus; assembly: GCF_033978785.1. NCBI lineage: Eukaryota > Metazoa > Chordata > Actinopteri > Syngnathiformes > Syngnathidae > Entelurus > Entelurus aequoreus. The sequence continues at coordinate 7,348,393 of NC_084741.1, read as the reverse complement.
TTGCGTATTTCCCGTACTACAGGGTTGAGCTTACCCACCTCAAATATTTTGGAACGTTGGTAGGGGTGAAAATTGTCTTAAATTGAACATGTCAAGAAAAGCCGTTGTTTACGTATTTCCCAGACTATAAGGTTGAGCTTACCCACCTCAAATCTTTTGAAAAGTTAGTAGGGGTGAAAATTGTCTTAAATTGAAGGTGTTGTTTACGTATTTCCCGGACAACAGGGTTGAGCTTACCCACCTCAAATCTTTTGAAGCGTTGGTAGGGGTGAAAATTGTCTTAAATTGAAGCCGTTGTTTACGTATTTCCCGGACTATAAGGTTGAGCTTACCCACCTCAAATCTTTTGGAGCATTGGTAAGGGTGAAAATTGTCTTAAATTGTAGCCGTTGTTTACGTATTTCCCGGACTATAAGGTTGAGCTTACCCACCTCAAATATTTTGGAGCGTTAGTAGGGGTGAAAATTGCCTTAAATTGAAGCCGTTGTTTACGTATTTCCCGGACTATAAGGTTCAGCTTACCCACCTTAAATCTTTTGGAGCGTTGGTAGGGGTGAACATTGTCTTAAATTGAACATGTCAAGAAAAGCCGTTGTTTACGTATTTCCCAGACTATAAGGTTGAGCTTACCCACCTCAAATCTTTTGAAAAGTTAGTAGGAGTGAAAATTGTCTTAAATTGAAGCCGTTGTTTACGTATTTCCCGGACTATAAGGTTGAGCTTACCCACCTCAAATCTTTTGGAACATTGGTAAGGGTAAAAATTGTCTTAAATTGTAGCCGTTGTTTACGTATTTCCCGGACTATAAGGTTGAGCTTACCCACCTCAAATATTTTGGAGCATTGGTAGGGGTGAAAATTGTCTTAAATTGAACATGTCAAGAAAAGCCGTTGTTTACGTATTTCCCGGACTATAAGGTTGAGCTTACCCGCCTCAAATCTTTTGGAGCGTTGGTAGGGGTGAAAATTGTCTTAAATTGAAGCCGTTATTTGCGTATTTCCCGTACTACAGGGTTGAGCTTACCCACCTCAAATATTTTGGAGCGTTGGTAGGGGTGAAAATTGTCTTAAATTGAACATGTCAAGAAAAGCCGTTCTTTACGTATTTCCCAGACTATAAGGTTGAGCTTACCCACCTCAAATCTTTTGAAGCGTTAGTAGGGGTGAAAATTGTCTTAAATTGAAGCCGTTGTTTACGTATTTCCCGGACTATAAGGTTGAGCTAACCCACCTCAAATCTTTTGGAGCGTTGGTAGGGGTGAAAATTGTCTTAAATTGAAGCCGTTATTTGCGTATTTCCCGTACTACAGGGTTGAGCTTACCCACCTCAAATATTTTGGAGCATTGGTAAGGGTGAAAATTGTCTTAAATTGTAGCCGTTGTTTACGTATTTCCCGGACTATAAGGTTGAGCTTACCCACCTCAAATATTTTGGAGCGTTGGTAGGGGTGAACATTGTCTTAAATTGAACATGTCAAGAAAAGCCGTTGTTTACGTATTTCCCGGACTATAAGGTTGAGCTTACCCACCTCAAATATTTTGGAGCGTTGTTAGGGGTGAAAATTGTCTTAAATTGAAGCCGTTGTTTACGTATTTCCCGGACTATAAGGTTCAGCTTACCCACCTTAAATCTTTTGGAGCGTTAGTAGGGGTGAAAATTGTCTTTAATTGAACATGTCAAGAAAAGCCGTTGTTTACGTATTTCCCGGACTATAAGGTTGAGCTTACCCGCTTCAAATCTTTTGGAGCGTTGGTAGGGGTGAAAATTGTCTTAAATTGAAGGCGTTATTTGCGTATTTCCCGTACTACAGGGTTGAGCTTACCCACCTCAAATATTTTGGAGCGTTGGTAGGGGTGAAAATTGTCTTAAATTGAACATGTCAAGAAAAGCTGTTGTTTACGTATTTCCCAGACTATAAGGTTGAGCTTACCCACCTCAAATCTTTTGGAGCGTTGGTAGGGGTGAAAATTGTCTTAAATTGAAGGTGTTGTTTACGTATTTCCCGGACAAAAGGGTTGAGCTTACCCACCTCAAATCTTTTGAAGCGTTGGTAGGGGTGAAAATTGTCTTAAATTGTAGCCGTTGTTTACGTATTTCCCGGACTATAAGGTTAAGCTTACCCACCTCAAATATTTTGGAGCGTTAGTAGGGGTGAAAATTGTCTTAAATTGAACATGTCAAGAAAAGCCGTTCTTTACGTATTTCCCGGACTATAAGGTTGAGCTTACCCGCCTCAAATCTTTTGGAGCGTTGGTAGGGGTGAAAATTGTCTTAAATTGAAGCCGTTGTTTACGTATTTCCCGGACTATGAGATTGAGCTTACCCACCTCAAATCTGTTGGAGCATTGGTAAGGGTGAAAATTGTCTTAAATTGTAGCCGTTGTTTACGTATTTCCCGGACTATAAGGTTGAGCTTACCCACCTCAAATATTTTGGAGCGTTAGTAGGGGTGAAAATTGTCTTTAATTGAACATGTCAAGAAAAGCCGTTGTTTACGTATTTCCCGGACTATAAGGTTGAGCTTACCCACCTCAAATATTTTGGAGCGTTGGTAGGGGTGAAAATTGTCTTAAATTGAAGCCGTTGTTTACGTATTTCCCGGACTGTAAGGTTGAGCTTACCCACCTCAACTCTTTTGGAGCGTTGGTAGGGGTGAAAACTGTCTTAAATTGAAGCCGTTGTTTACGTATTTCCCGGACTATGAGATTGAGCTTACCCACCTCAAATCTGTTGCAGCATTGGTAAGGGTGAAAATTGTCTTAAATTGTAGCCGTTGTTTACGTATTTCCCGGACTATAAGGTTGAGCTTACCCACCTCAAATATTTTGGAGCGTTAGTAGGGGTGAAAATTGTCTTTAATTGAACATGTCAAGAAAAGCCGTTGTTTACGTATTTCCCGGACTATAAGGTTGAGCTTACCCACCTCAAATATTTTGGAGCGTTGGTAGGGGTGAAAATTGTCTTAAATTGAAGCCGTTGTTTACGTATTTCCCGGACTGTAAGGTTGAGCTTACCCACCTCAACTCTTTTGGAGCGTTGGTAGGGGTGAAAACTGTCTTAAATTGAAGCCGTTGTTTACGTATTTCCCGGACTATGAGATTGAGCTTACCCACCTCAAATCTGTTGGAGCATTGGTAAGGGTGAAAATTGTCTTAAATTGTAGCCGTTGTTTACGTATTTCCCGGACTATAAGGTTGAGCTTACCCACCTCAAATATTTTGGAGCGTTGGTAGGGGTGAAAATTGTCTTAAATTGAACATGTCAAAAAAAGCCGTTGTTTACGTATTTCCCGGACTATAAGGTTGAGCTTACCCACCTCAAATATTTTGGAGCATTGGTAAGGGTGAAAATGGTCTTAAATTGAAGGCGTTGTTTACGTATTTCCCGGACTATAAGGTTGAGCTTACCCACCTCAAATATTTTGGAGCGTTGGTAGGGGTGAAAATTGTCTTAAATTGAACATGTCAAAAAAAGCCGTTGTTTACGTATTTCCCGGACTATAAGATTGAGCTTACCCGCCTCAAATCTTTTGGAGTGTTGGTAGGGGTGAAAATTGTCTTAAATTGAAGCCGTTGTTTACGTATTTCCCGGACTGTAAGGTTGAGCTTACCCACCTCAACTCTTTTGGAGCGTTGGTAGGGGTGAAAACTGTCTTAAATTGAAGCCGTTGTTTACGTATTTCCCGGACTATGAGATTGAGCTTACCCACCTCAAATCTGTTGGAGCATTGGTAAGGGTGAAAATTGTCTTAAATTGTAGCCGTTGTTTACGTATTTCCCGGACTATAAGGTTGAGCTTACCCACCTCAAATATTTTGGAGCGTTAGTAGGGGTGAAAATTGTCTTTAATTGAACATGTCAAGAAAAGCCGTTGTTTACGTATTTCCCGGACTATAAGGTTGAGCTTACCCACCTCAAATATTTTGGAGCGTTGGTAGGGGTGAAAATTGTCTTAAATTGAAGCCGTTGTTTACGTATTTCCCGGACTGTAAGGTTGAGCTTACCCACCTCAACTCTTTTGGAGCGTTGGTAGGGGTGAAAACTGTCTTAAATTGAAGCCGTTGTTTACGTATTTCCCGGACTATGAGATTGAGCTTACCCACCTCAAATCTGTTGGAGCATTGGTAAGGGTGAAAATTGTCTTAAATTGTAGCCGTTGTTTACGTATTTCCCGGACTATAAGGTTGAGCTTACCCACCTCAAATATTTTGGAGCGTTGGTAGGGGTGAAAATTGTCTTAAATTGAACATGTCAAAAAAAGCCGTTGTTTACGTATTTCCCGGACTATAAGGTTGAGCTTACCCACCTCAAATATTTTGGAGCATTGGTAAGGGTGAAAATGGTCTTAAATTGAAGGCGTTGTTTACGTATTTCCCGGACTATAAGGTTGAGCTTACCCACCTCAAATATTTTGGAGCGTTGGTAGGGGTGAAAATTGTCTTAAATTGATTATGTCAAAAAAAGCCGTTGTTTACGTATTTCCCGGACTATAAGATTGAGCTTACCCGCCTCAAATCTTTTGGAGTGTTGGTAGGGGTGAAAATTGTCTTAAATTGAAGCCGTTGTTTACGTATTTCCCGGACTGTAAGGTTGAGCTTACCCACCTCAACTCTTTTGGAGCGTTGGTAGGGGTGAAAACTGTCTTAAATTGAAGCCGTTGTTTACGTATTTCCCGGACTATGAGATTGAGCTTACCCACCTCAAATCTGTTGGAGCATTGGTAAGGGTGAAAATTGTCTTAAATTGTAGCCGTTGTTTACGTATTTCCCGGACTATAAGGTTGAGCTTACCCACCTCAAATATTTTGGAGCATTAGTAGGGGTGAAAATTGTCTTTAATTGAACATGTCAAGAAAAGCCGTTGTTTACGTATTTCCCGGACTATAAGGTTGAGCTTACCCACCTCAAATATTTTGGAGCGTTAGAAGGGGTGAAAATTGTCTTAAATTGTAGCCGTTGTTTACGTATTTCCCGGACTATAAGGTTGAGCTTACCCACCTCAAATATTTTGGAGCATTAGTAGGGGTGAAAATTGTCTTTAATTGAACATGTCAAAAAAAGCCGTTGTTTACGTATTTCCCAGACTATAAGGTTGAGCTTACCCACCTCAAATCTTTTGAAAAGTTAGTAGGGGTGAAAATTGTCTTAAATTGAAGGCGTTGTTTACGTATTTCCCGGACAACAGGGTTGAGCTTACCCACCTCAACTCTTTTGGAGCGTTGGTAGGGGTGAAAACTGTCTTAAATTGAAGCCGTAGTTTACGTATTTCCCGGACTATAAGGTTGAGCTTACCCACCTCAAATCTTTTGGAGCATTGGTAAGGGTGAAAATTGTCTTAAATTGTAGCCGTTGTTTACGTATTTCCCGGACTATAAGGTTGAACTTACCCACCTCAAATATTTTGGAGCGTTAGTAGGGGTGAAAATTGTCTTAAATTGAACATGTCAAGAAAAGCCGTTCTTTACGTATTTCCCGGACTTTAAGGTTGAGTTTACCCACCTCAAATATTTTGAAACTCTGCTAGGGGTGAAAATTGTCTTAAATTGTAGCTGTTGTTTACGTATTTCCCGGACTATAAGGTTGAGCTTACCCACCTCAACTCTTTTGGAGCGTTGGTAGGGGTGAAAATTGTCTTAAATTGAAGCTGTTGTTTACATAGTTACCGGACTACAGGGTTGAGCTTACCCACCTCAAATATTTTGAAGCGTTGGTAGGGGTGAAAATTGTCTTAAATTGTAGCCGTTGTTTACGTATTTCCCGGACTATAAGGTTGAGCTTACCCACCTCAAATATTTTGGAGCGTTAGTAGGGGTGAAAATTGTCTTAAATTGAACATGTCAAGAAAAGCCGTTCTTTACGTATTTCCCGGACTATAAGGTTGAGCTTACCCGCCTCAAATATTTTGGAGCGTTGGTAGGGGTGAAAATTGTCTTAAATTGAAGCCGTTGTTTACGTATTTCCCGGACTGTAAGGTTGAGCTTCCCCACCTCAAATCTTTTGGAGCGTTGGTAGAGGTGAAAATTGTCTTAAATTGAAGCCGTTGTTTACGTATTTCCCGGACTATGAGGTTGAGCTTACCCACCTCAAATCTTTTGGAGCATTGGTAAGGGTGAAAATTGTCTTAAATTGTAGCCGTTGTTTACGTATTTCCCGGACTATAAGGTTGAGCTTACCCACCTCAAATATTTTGGAGCGTTAGTAGGGGTGAAAATTGTCTTAAATTGAACATGTCAAGAAAAGCCGCTGTTTACGTATTTCCCGGACTATAAGGTTGAGCTTACCCGCCTCAAATCTTTTGGAGCGTTGGTAGGGGTGAAAATTGTCTTAAATTGAAGCCGTTGTTTACGTATTTCCCGGACTATAAGGTTGAGCTTACCCACCTCAACTCTTTTGGAGCGTTGGTAGGGGTGAAAACTGTCTTAAATTGAAGCCGTTGTTTACGTATTTCCCGGAGTATAAGGTTGAGCTTACCCACCTCAAATCTTTTGGAGCATTGGTAAGGGTGAAAATTGTCTTAAATTGTAGCCGTTGTTTACGTATTTCCCGGACTGTAAGGTTGAGCTTACCCACCTCAACTCTTTTGGAGCGTTGGTAGGGGTGAAAACTGTCTTAAATTGAAGCCGTTGTTTACGTATTTCCCGGAGTATAAGGTTGAGCTTACCCACCTCAAATCTTTTGGAGCATTGGTAAGGGTGAAAATTGTCTTAAATTGTAGCCGTTGTTTACGTATTTCCCGGACTGTAAGGTTGAGCTTACCCACCTCAAATCTTTTGGAGCGTTAGTAGGGGTGAAAACTGTCTTAAATTGAAGCCGTTGTTTACGTATTTCCCGGACTATAAGGTTGAGCTTACCCACCTCAAATCTTTTGGAGCGTTGGTAGGGGTGAAAATTGTCTGAAATTGAAGCCGTTGTTTACGTATTTCCCGGACTATAAGGTTGAGCTTACCCACCTCAAATATTTTGGAGCGTTAGTAGGGGTGAAAATTGTCTTAAATTGAACATGTCAAGAAAAGCCGTTCTTTACGTATTTCCCGGACTATAAGGTTGAGCTTACCTGCCTCAAATCTTTTGGAGCGTTGGTAGGGGTGAAAATTGTCTTAAATTGAAGCTGTTGTTTACATAGTTACCGGACTACAGGTTTGAGCTTACCCACCTCAAATATTTTGGAGCGTTGGTAGGGGTGAAATTTGCCTTAAATTGAAGTTATTGTTTTCTTATTTCCCGGACTACAGGGTTGAGCTTACCCATCTCAAATATTTTGGAGCGTTGGTAGGGGTGAAAATTGTCTGAAATTGAACATGTCAAGAAAAGCCGTTGTTTACGTATTTCCCGGACTATAAGGTTGAGCTTACCCACCTCAAATATTTTGAAACTCTGCTAGGGGTGAAAAGTGTCTTAAATTAAACATGTCAAGAAAAGCCGTCACTCTGAATGATCACAGACAACTATAATGATCAAATTGATTTTGATAACCCCATGTACGAATGAATGAAGGCATTCTTAGTCAACAGCCATACATGTCACACTAAGGGTGGCCGTATAGACAACGCCAACACTGTCATAAACATGTGCCATATAGTGAAACCACACTAAACAACAATGACAAACTCATTCCGGGAGAATATTTGCACTGCAACACGACATAAACACGACAAACAGAAAAAATACCCAGAATTCTCTGCAGTACCAACACTTCCGGGACGCTACACTATTTTACTTGGTACAGGGTGTAATTATAAGTGTGACCAGTAGATGGCAGTCAAACATAAGAGATATGTTTTAAGTAAACAACACCAACATTTTAAATGTTCCAATGCAAATCTATCAAAATGTTTTAGTAGTAAATGTTTAAGTGCCATTTGTAGTATAAAGTAGTGTAAAGTTCTTATTTATACATACTTGCGAACCTTGAGACCTCCAATATCGGGAGGTGGGGGAGGGGGGGGGGGGATTTGGGGGCGGGGGCGTGGTTGGGGGCGTGGTTATTTACAGCTAGAATTCACCAACTCGAGTATTTCATATATATATATATATATATATATATATATATATATATATATATATATATATATATATATATATATATATATATATATATATATATATATATAATCTTATATATATACATATATATAATCGATGTTTCGGTGGTTTATCCGTTATACAATGCTCAATACCAGGGTAGAGCGGAATATATGTTAAGTCAGAAAAAAAAAAAAAAATATATATATATATATATATATATATATATATATATATATATATATATATATATATATATATATATATACACCCTCTGGAACTCTCTCCCCAAACACATCCGTGACTGTACAGACCTTCCATCATTCAAATCACATCTCAAAACTCACCTCTTCAAAACTGCTTTTAATATATGATTCATATGTTGTGTCTTGTAATGTCCTCTCATGTTTGTCCCATGTTATGTGTAATTTGTCCTGCCTCCACTGCTTTTTAACTGTCCTGTGTGTACTGATTTTATGATTTTATACTATGTAAAGTGCCTTTGAGTTTTTAGAAAAGCGCTATATAAATAAAATGTATTATTATTATATATATATATATATATATATATATATATATATATATATATATATATATATATATATATATATATATATATATATATATATATATATATATATATATATATATATGTATGAAATACTTGACTTTCGGTGAATTCTAGCTATATATAAATATATATATATAAATATATATATATATATATATATATATGTATATATATATATATATATATATATATATATATATATATATATATATATATATATATATATATATATATATATATATATATATATATATATATATATATATATATATATATATATATATATTTATTTTATTTACACACAAAAAAAAAAAAAAACTTGAATTTCAGTGTTCCGGTGGCTGTCCATTAGATGGCAGTATTGTCCTGTTTAACTTCTCCGTTCATGATGAGTATATCATTTCGGCCACCGTGTTCAATGGAGAAGTCTGTACTACAAAATTTACAGGCAACGTACATACCCCTTCAAACTGTCCTGGATGAACTGAAATTCTTGTTTCCATTCGTTTTGGAACTTGCAAGCGCATTTCTTCATCTTGCTCGTCGACGGCGTCGCCATGTCTGTAATTTCCTCGTTCTTCTGCTTCGTTTGATTGATTGTTGTGGTCTCCTTGTTGTGTGCGCAGTTGTGCACTCTACTCTCTAAAAGCCCTGGATGTTATGACGTCATTGGGCAGGCAAGCTGTTTATATTGTGGGAAAGCGGACGTGAGAACAGGCTGTCCCCACTCAGTCTCAGGTCCGCATTGAGCTGGAGGGGGCGTGGCCTTCAGCTCCGGCTGAATACCGGGAGTTTGTCGGGGGAAAATCTCTGCCGGGAGGTTGTCGGGAGAGGCGCTGAATATCGGGTTTCTCCCGCTAAAAACGGGAGGGTTGGCAAGTATGTATTTATATATGTCAGTAAACTCGCAATGAAATCGCTAAAACATACCGGTGTGGTGAGTTTGCATTATTCACCCGAGGAACTTTAGTTATTAGAGTTCCGATCGGACGGTTTTTCACGGGACACATTTACGGTGTTGTTGTTTCCGGATGAGGACATGCTGCTCGGTTATTGATTGAAGTAAAGTCTGAAGGTCAAACATAATGTAAAATGAAATGTAAAACATGATCAATGCAACATTTTGACCAATACTGTACATTGTGTACTTTTACCTCGCTACGCTGAGCGTGTAACAGTACGTGTCCTGGCAAGACGGGACCAGTGGATACCATGGAAGTAGTGTGCGAGTGTTGGTCCGTAGAAATGGGGAAGGAGGCGACAAAATGAAAATATGGCTGAAACACTTTCGGCTTCACAAAAGGTTCACTTACGAACAATCAAATAATAACAGGGTTTTTTCCTGGCTCAAATTGAGGCGGAGGTGGAGAATCCTGACCATAAACCAGAATTTGAACACATTTACAGTAATATGCTGTTAAATTACTTGTTATTTTTAATTAATTTGATGGGTACTTTGCTGTGAAATCATAAGTCAAGCAGATATTAAAGTATTTATTTCTATAAAGACAAAAAATGTTTGGAAAGTATGATAATATACTGTAATATTTGTTGCAATAATGGCTATTATTAACGTTTAAAAGGAATTGCAATTTCAAGCAGTACATATATTTTTTCTGTCAAAATGAAAAAAATCCATTACATTTAGTAAGAAAATATGAAGTACTTTATTGACACATATCATTAACATTGCAACACATGCCAATACGGCCGGGTTAACTTATAAAGTGATATTTAAAATTTCCCGGGAAATATCCGGCTGAAACGTCGCGGTATGATGACGTATGCGCGTGACGAAGTCAGAGTAACGGAAGTTATGGTACCCCGTAGAATCCTATACAAAAAGCTCTGTTTTCATTTCATAATTCCACAGTAATAAAAATCATTTCAGTAGGCCTTTAATACATTTACGGACACACAATATTTTCCCATTTACATGTGTTTCGGTTAAAGTTCCTCCTTCCTGTCATCTCTCAGACGTTAATGGGTAGACATTGAGGAGAGTTGGCATTGAAGTGCTCAAACAAACTTTGTAGCCGACGGATGCCCGCCATTAAAGTTGCATGCCTCGTTTTGGGATTCTTTTTGATTCCGTTCAATCCGAGGGTCTGATACGCGGCGAGCCTACAGAGCGCTGTCCTCCTCGCCAGTGGCTGATTACTCAACCATTACAGCGTCGTACGTCACCTCAAATATGTCCACTGTTGACGTTATTTTTTTCGTTATTGCCACAGTCTCTTTATTAAATCTGTACAGTATTTCACAGCATTTCAGCGACCATTTCCCATGACAATTCCGGGGGACAATAATATGGAAAGTAGGGATGTCCGATAATGGCTTTTTGCCGATATCCGATATGCCGATATTGTCCAACTCTTTAATTACCGATATATACAGTCGTGGAATTAACACATTATTATGCCTAATTTGGACAACCAGGTATGGTGAAGATAAGGTACTTTTTAAAAAAATGAATCAAATAAAATAAGATAAATACATTAAAAACATTTTCTTGAATAAAAAAAGAAAGTAAAACAATATAAAAACAGTTACATAGAAACTAGTAATTTATGAAAATTTGTAAAATTAACTGTTAAAGGTTAGTACTATTAGTGCGAGCAGCAGCACGCACAATCATGTGTGCTTACGGACTGTATCCCTTGCAGACTGTATTGATATATATTGATATATAATGTAGGAACCATAAATATTAATAACAGAAATAAACAACCCTTTTGTGTGAATGAGTGTAAATGGGGGAGGGAGTTTTTTTTTGGGTTGGTGCACTAATTGTAAGTGTATCTTGTGTTTTTCATGTGGATTTAATTAAAAAAATAAATAAAATAAAAATAAAAATAAAAAAAACGATACTGACAATACAAAAAACCGATACCGATAATTTCCGATATTACATTTTAACGCATTCATCGGCCGATAATTTCGGCAGACCTATATTATCGGACATCTCTAATAGAAAGTAATCTTGAATATACTTTGGAGTAGTCAGGGTACAGCTTGTAAAGCAGAGTAGCTATACAATCCACCAAAAGCAGTGAAGTTGTCATGTTGTGTAAAACGTAAATAAAAACAGAATACAATGATTTGCAAATCCTTTTCAACTTATATTCAATTGAATAGACTGCAAAGGCGCTCGAACGGGTAAACTTTATTTTTTGCAACTATTAGCTCACTTGGAATTTGATGCCTGCAAGATGTTTCACAAAAGCTGGCACAAGTGGCAAAAAAAGACTGAGAAAGTTGTACACTTGTACAGGTGAACAGGTGAATTGGGAACAGGCGGGTGCCATGATTGGGTATAAAAGCAGCTTCCGTGGAATGCTCAGTCATTCACAAACAAGGACGGGGCGAGGCTCGCCACTTTGTGAATAAATGCGTGAGTTTAAGAAAAACATTTAGGGATTTGTTTTCCACTCCACTGGTCCTTTGAACTTACAAACGTGTTATACGAGTGAAAGCCTATTTACTAGAGTTGCTCAAAAAAAGAATTGTGATTCTTTATTCTAAATCAATTTAACATTTTCAAGAATTGATCAAATAAATATATATATATATATATATATATATATATATATATATATATATATATATATATATATATATATATATATATATATATATATATATATATATATTAGGGCTGCAACAACTAATCGATTAAATCGATTAAAATCGATTATAAAAATATTTGCCGATTAATTTAGTCATCGATTCGTTGGATCTATGCTATGCGCATGCGCAGAGGCTTTTGAAAAAAAAATATATATATATATATATTTTTTTATTTTTTTATTTTTTATTTAAATAAACCTTTATTTATAAACTGCAACATGTACAAACAGCTGAGAAACAATAATCAAAATAAGTATGGTGCCAGTATGCTGTTTTTTTTCCCAATAAAATACTGGAAAGGATAGAAATGTAGTTTGTCTCTTTTATCCGATTATTAATCGATCAATCGAAGTAATAATCGACAGATTAATCGATTATCAAATTAATCGTTAGTTGCAGCCCTAATATATATATATATATATATATATATATATATATATATATATATATATATATATATATATATATATATATATATATATATATATATATATATATATATATATATATATATATATATATATATATATATATATACATATATATATATATATGTTCATACATTTACTTTAATTACCGTGTTATTCGGACTATAAGTCGCAGTTTTTTTCATAGCTAAACTCAGGAGCAACTTATGTGTGAAATTATCAACACATTACCGTAAAATATCAAATACTATTATTTAGCTCATTCACGTAAGAGACTAGAGCAGGGGTGTCCAATCTTTTTCCACTGAGTGCCGCACACTGAAAAATCAAAGCAAGCGGGGGCCATTTTGTTATTTTTTTATTTTAAAAACCAATACAATTAGGGATGTCCGATAATGGCTTTTTGCCGATATCCGATATTCCGATATTGTCCAACTCTTTAATTACCGATACCGATATCAACCGATATATGCAGTCGTGGAATTAACACATTATTATGCCTAATTTGGACAACCAGGTAAGGTGAAGATAAGGTACTTTTTTTTAAAAATTGTAAAATAAGATAAATAAATTAAAAACATTTTCTTGAATAAAAAAGAAAGTACAACAATATAAAAACAGTTACATAGAAACTAGTAATGAATGAAAATTAGTCAAATTAACTGTTAAAGGTTAGTATTATTAGTGGAGCAGCAGCACGCACAATCATGTGTGCTTACGGACTGTATCCCTTGCAGACTGTATTGATATATATTGATATATAATGTAGGAAGCAGAATATTAATAACAGAAATAAACAACCCTTTTGTGTGAATGAGTGTAAATGGGGGGAGGGAGGTTTTTTGGGTTGGTGCACTAATTGTAAGTGTATCTTGTGTTTTTTACGTTGATTTAATTTTTAAAAAAAACAAAAAAAAACAGATACCGATAATAAAAAAACAGATACCGATCATTTCCGATATTACATTTTAACGCATATATCGGCTGATAATATCTAAATACAATATATGTATAAAAAATGTACATTTAGGCCTCCACTCAGGCTTGATCCCGGGGTCACCAAAGGGTTTTGTTAAAAAATATATAAAAAATGTGTCATTATTCAGTATTATTCAGTATTATTATTTTTATTGTTGTGGCTAATAGAGTATATATATGTCTTGTGTTTATTTACTGTTTTAGTCATTCCCAGCTGAATATCAGGTCCCACCCGCCTCTCACAGCATCTTCCCTATCTGAATCGCTTCCACTGCCCTCTAGTCCTTCACTCTCACTTTCCTCATCCACAAATCTTTCATCCTCGCTCAAATTAATGGGGCAATCGTCGCTTTCTCGGTCCGAATCGCTCTCGCTGGTGGTGGCCATGATTGTAAACAATGTGCAGATGGGAGGAGCTCCGCAACCTGTGACGTCACACTACTTCCGATTCAGGCAAGGCTTTTTTTTATCAGCGAGCAAAAGTTTCGAACTTTATCATCAATGTTCTCTACTAAATCCTTTCAGCAAAAATATGTCAATATCGCGAAATGATCAAGTATGACACATAGAATGGACCTGCTATCCCCGTTTGAATAAGAACATTTCATTTCAGTAGGCCTTTAAATACAGAATCCATCCTGAATCGTATCATCGCCTTATTTACCATAAAATATGCCACGTTTCCCAAGGGTAGGTGACCATGCGGTGCTTCCCGATGTCCTAGCACATTCAGGAATTCATGTTTCCACCCGAGTGACAACCCCAGATCATGATGCTACCACCGCCACGGCTCTCAGCAAGACACAATCCAACTTGCAACTACCATTGTGCTTTTTTGCCAGCTATTTAGCAGTTCAAAGCTATTAATCAATTTGATTTTCCGCGGATATTATATCTGCACTGCTAATCTACAAAGTTTCTTTTCAACAGGCAAGATATGATAAAAAAGGTAGATGAAATACGAGGATCGTACCCACATGTCTATCTTCTGAGGAACGAGGGAGAAATCTCCCACTTATCTGGCATTGTCATTCAGCCTTGGCGGAGGTTTTGCGCTCCAATGGGTGCCCTCTAGTTGGTAATTAACAGCGTCAAGAGTGCGTGACCAGCATAGTGACTGGAGAGTTTGCACAATGAGATACAGCGACGTCACACGCAGTCGGGAGGCTAAAAGAAAGAAAATACTGTATTTTCTGGACCTTAGGGCGCACCGGGTTATGAGGTGCAAAAAAGGGGGCAAAAAATATGATTTTTAATTACATTCGGACTAGAGATGTCCGATAATATCGGTCTGCCGATATTATCGGCCGATAAATGCGTTAAAATGTAATATCGGAAATTATCAGTATCGTTTTTTTTAATTATCAGTATCAGGTTTTTTTTATTTTTGTATTTTTTATTTTTTATTTTTTAATTAAATCCACATAAAAAACACAAGATACACTTACAATTAGTGAACCAACCCAAAAAACCTCCCTCCCCCATTTACACTCATTCACACAAAAGGGTTGTTTCTTTCTGTTATTAATATTCTGCTTCCTACATTATATA
>NC_084741.1:7198215-7325715 GCF_033978785.1 Entelurus aequoreus | reverse complement strand
CATTCGGGCAGAATGCGGCGTACACCCTGGACAAGTTACCAGCTTGTCCCAGGGTATTTGTAATTGTTTTATTTAAAAAATATGTTTTTATAAAACAATCAACACTTATTAACAAACAAAAGTATTAAAACATTGGCAGTAAATTCATGCTTAAACATACAATAAGTCCTTTCAATGTGTCCAAAGCTAGCAAGTCAGTGTTGTTAGCCATTGTTAGAAATAAAACACGAAAGACGTATTTTCTATTCAGCAACATCCTTTTATAATTGTACAGCTGCTAGAGGACAAAAGGGGCTGATTAAATAACATTTTATTTTGTTTTGATCTTCTTTTTAAAGATCATCCTTACCCTTTACATCAAAGGATGGAAAGGGTAAGGATGGAAAGGATAATGCAGGCATAAAGTAGACTAAAAATGTACCATAGTAGCAATATCAAATATAACAGATATGTAATATTTACAAATTATATATATATATATATATATACAGTATATAATATATACTGATATATTATATTATTATATTTTTATATAATATATACAATATATACCAAATCCCAATGACCAATTATACCAATAAAATAAATATATAAATAAATATTTAAAAAAATTAAAAAAAATATATACATATATATATATATATATATATATATATATATATATATATATATATATATATATATATATATATATATATATATATATATATATATATATATATATATATATATATATATATATATATATATATATATATATATATATATATATATATAAATAAATATAAAAACACAACAACCGTAGATTTTACAGTATAAAAAATAGCATTATTTTTTCGGTAAAAAAAATAGTGATAACATTTTTCCTTTCTATGTCATTTAATTCCATTTACTTATTTATTTTATATGCTGTAAAAAAAAATTAAAAATATATATAAATAATTATTACGATAAAATTGTGCCGACTGAGCTGCCAGTTTTTAACAGTACAATGTAAAGATTTTGTCATGTACAACGTACATAAAAAGAGACATAAAAATCAAATACATACAAAATTATACACATGTTTTATCTTGTCAGAAAAATGTTATGTAAATTATCAAAAAATGTCCGTTCTCTGAGTTCCCATTGAACAGACGAAAGCTGTCTTTGTTGCACCAAGCCAAAGGCTTGGAAAACTCCATTGTGTACAATGGGAGGAGACGGGAGGGGTTATATATAGTGATCCAAGACTTGCCCAAGCTCGATCCAGGACCAGCCCAAGCCCGAGGCATCTTTTTTTTCTTTTGTGTTAATGTGACCGAAAACAATGGCTGTTTACATACCCCGCATTCCTTTAGAAACAGCTGTTGTTATTTAAACAGGGAAGGTCCAAATAAAAAGCTTTCCGCCAGAGCGTGCTGGAGACTGTGCAAGAGTACAGCCCAGACGTTTCTCCTCAAATTGAGCCAAATTGAATTATGTCTCCGTTTAATTCCTTGCTTCTTGTCTTGTTTAATAGATGTCATCAGTGTTTGAACCTGACAAATATATATATATATATATATACGTATACATACATATATATATATATATATAAATATACAATTATATTCTTACTGTATATTATTCACTGTAAAAATTGGCCCTCAGAGGGCAAGCATAACTGCGATGTGGCCCTCAATGCAAACCAGTTTGACACGTCTGCACTAAACCAAGGAGGTAAAGTGTCTTTTTTTTTTAATGTTAATGAAAATACTTTATGGACTAAAGTGGTGTTTTCTCCCGGGCCTCTTCTCTGACACTTTGCTCCTCGTCTCTCTCTTTGACTGAAGTCGTCCCACACAAACGCTTGACTTGCGTAGCTGCTGGAGCGCTGACATGACTTATGTAGCTGCTGGAGCGCCGACATGACGGCGGATTCTCTTTGCACCGCTCCTCGTAAAATAAACAAGTCGCCCCAACAAGGCTGACTGACACCCAAACCTATTTCATTCAGCGGCACTGCAAGACGGAAAGGAGAGCTTTCATGGGCTTTAGTTGTGTAAATATGGATCACAGGAATGAATAAAACAATGCGGCGCGAGCACGAGGAGCAGCAACAATAAAGTGACATCCTCCATCATGGCTGGTCTTCAGCAGAGAGAGGAGAACAAACACCAATGAAAGATTGTTACACCCGACCTGACAACAGGAACTATTTAGACCAGGGGTCACCAACCTTTTTGAAAGCAAGAGCTACTTCTTGGGTAGTGATTAATGCGAAGGGCTACCAGTTTGATACACACTTAAATAAATTGCCAGAAATAGCCAATTTGCTCAATTTACCTTTAACTCTATGTTATTATTAATAATCAATGATATTTACACTTAATTGAACGGTTTAAAAGAGGAGAAAACACAAAAAAAAATGACAGTTAAATTTTGAAACATAGTTTATCTTCAATTTCGACTCTTTAAAATTCAAAATTAAACCGAAAAAAAGAAGAGAAAAACTAGCTAATTCTAATATTTTTGAAAAAATTAAAAAAAGAATTTATGGAAGATCATTAGTAATTTTTCATGATTAAGATTCATTTTAGAATTTTGATGACATGTTTTAAATAGGTTAAAATCCAATCTGCACTTTGTTAGAATACATAACAAATTGGACCAAGCTATATTTCTAACAAAGACAAATAATTATTTCTTCTAGATTTTCCAGAACAAAATTTTTAAAAGAAATTCAAAAGACTTTGAAATAAGATTTAAATTTGATTCTACAGATTTTCTAGATTTGCCAGAATATTGTTTTTGAATTTTAATCATAATAAGTTTGAAGAAATATTTCACAAATATTCTTCGTTGAAAAAACAGAAGCTAAAATGAAGAATTAAATTAAAATGTATGTATTATTCTTTACAATAAAAAAAAAAAAAAATTACTTGAACATTGATTTAAATTGTCAGGAAAGAAGAGGAAGGAATTTAAAAGGTAAAAAGGTATATGTGTTTAAAAATCCCAAAATCATTTTTAAGGTTGTATTTTTTCTCTAAAATTGTCTTTCTGAAAGTTATAAGAAGCAAAGTAAAAAAATTAATGAATTTATTTAAACAAGTGAAGACCAAGTCTTTAAAATATTTTCTTGGATTTTCAAATTCTATTTGAGTTTTGTCTCTCTTAGAATTAAAAATGTCGGGCAAAGCGAGACCAGCTTGCTAGTAAATAAATACAATTTAAAAAATAGAGGCAGCTCACTGGTAAGTGCTGCTATTTGAGCTATTTTTAGAACAGGCCAGCGGGCTACTCATCTGGTCCTGACGGGCTACCTGGTGCCCGCGGGCACCGCGTTGGTGACCCCTGATTTAGACGGTAAAAAGTCCACACAAATGACAAATAAGCCCTACGGCCAGCAGCGAGTCTGTTTGATTCCCTTTAGAAGAGCAGAAAAGTAACAATTAATTGCTTTTCTCTCTAACAGGATGCACGTTAGTCTGCAAAATACTGAGGTGCTTTCAGGTTAAATTTGACATTCCTGAAGTAAGTTAGTGCAGCAAATAGGAGCTTCTAAGGGCCTAAAATGCTGATTGTTGTCTTGTTGTTGGGATTCGGTTGAGTGAAAATCAGCAAGAAGTGGATATAAATTAAGGATCGACCGATTATTTGCCAGGCCGATATTTGTTGTTGTGACATATATTGATATCGGCCTTCTTTTATTGGTATCGGCTGATTATACATACATACACTACCGTTCAAAAGTTTGGGGTCACCCAAACAATTTTTTGGAATAACCTTCATTTCTAAGAACAAGAATAGACTGTCGAGTTTCAGATGAAAGTTCTCTTTTTCTGGCCATTTTGAGCGTTTAATTGACCCCACAAATGTGATGCTCCAGAAACTCAATCTGCTCAAAGGAAGGTCAGTTTTGTAGCTTCTGTAACGAGCTAAAGTGTTTTCAGATGTGTGAACATGATTGTACAAGGGTTTTCTAATCATCAATTAGCCTTCTGAGCCAACGAGCAAACACATAGTACCATTAGAACACTGGAGTGATAGTTGCTGGAAATGGGCCTCTATACACCTATGTAGATATTGCACCAAAAAGCAGACATTTGCAGCTAGAATAGTCATTTAGCACATTAGCAATGTATAGAGTGTATTTCTTTAAAGTTAAGACTAGTTTCAAGTTATCTTCATTAAAAAGTACAGTGCTTTTCCTTCAAAAATAAGGACATTTACATGTGACCCCGGAGTGATCCGTTTGCATCCCGGGGAAACAAACCTTGCAGCAAAAATCGTGAATCAAATCGGAATCGCCATTTGAAAGAAAGAAAAAAATCGCAAATAGTTTTTTTTTTCTCTCAAACCCGTGCAGCTCTGTGGTGCACTGCAAAAAGTCACTGTTCAAAAACAAGAAAAAAAATTATATATATGGGTATTTTATTTGAACTAAGCAAAATTATCTGCCAGTAGAACAAGAAAATTCGGCTTGTCAAGATTTTCCAAAACAAGTAAAATTAGCTAACCTCAATGAACCCAAAAATACCTTAAAATAAGTATATTCTCACTAATAACAAGTGTACTACTATACGAGTATGTATGTTCTGTTGGTTCATTGAAAATAAAACAGCAAAGTCCATTTGGCTGTCATCTGTTTTAATTATGAGACACAATTGTGTCAAAGTCATGATTTTTTTTGTCATGCTTGAAATAAGACATTTTTACTTTAGAAAAGTAGTTTTCTACTTGTGAGTGTTGATGACACAGCTTTGCAACACTTGATATTCTAGTTTCAAGCATGTTTTACTCAATATAGGTCATCAAATCTCAGCAACAAGCTGTAATATCTTACTGACATCATTTAGGAGCAAAACCCTTAAAACAAGTAAAACACTCTAACATACAATCTTATGTATGGCCACGAAAGTCCCAGGATGCCCAAAATGTCCATAACACACCCAGCCGAGTCCCAAGGGGAGGGGGGGATAAAAGTTGGAAAAGTCGGCAAAAGTCCCAAAAATGTTCAAAATACCTACCCAGGTTGGAGTCCCACAAGTCAAAATGTCCATAACACACCCAGCCGAGTCCCACGGGGAGGGGGGAATAAAAGTTGGAAAAGTCTGCAAAAGTCCCAAAAATGTTCAAAATACCTACCCAGGTTGGAGTCCCACAAGTCCCGCCGCCGGCCGGGATGCCCAAAATGTCCAAAACGTACCCAGCAAAGTCCCACAAGAAGGCGGGGTGAAAAGTGAGAAAAGTCGGCAAAATGTTCAAAAATCACACCCGGGTTCGAGTGTTCAAGTCTTAAGACTTGTGGCACTCCATGTGGGACTCCAACCTGGGTAGGTATTTTGAACATTTTTGGGACTTTTGCCGACATTTCCAACCTTTATCCCCCCCTCCCCGTGGGACTCGGCTGGGTGTGTTATGGACATCTTGGCCATCCCGGGCTTGCGTGGCCGGCGGCGGGACTTGTGGGACTCGAACCTGGGTAGGTATTTTGACGACTTTTGACGACTTTTCTCACTTTTCTCCCCCACTTCCCGTGGGACTTTGCTGGGTGCGTTTTGGACATTTTTTGCATCCCGGGACTTGTGCGGCCGGCGGCGGGACTCGTGGGACTGAAACCCGGGGAGGTATTTTGGACAAAATTGGGACTTTTGACCATTTTGGCCGCCTTTTTCCCCTCTTCTTCCCCGCCTTCCTGTGTACCATTGCTGGGTGTGTTTTGGATATTTGGACGAAAATAGTTTCAAGCATGTTTTACTCAATATAGGTCATCAAATCTCAGCAACAAGCTGTAATATCTTACTGACATCATTTAGGACACTTAAAACAAGTAAAACACTCTAACATAAAATCTGCTCAGTGAGAAGAATTATCTTATCAGGCAGAAAATAAGCAAATATCATTGTTATTTGAGATATTTAATCTTACTTAGATTTTAGTTTTTGCAGTGTGTGCACTCGCACTAATCAACGGGCGGTCCGACCTCTCCCCCCCCAACCCCCTCCCTCGGCAGCCTGAATGGGGGCCTGATGAGCCAACATGTCACTCGGGAACATCGGGGTTCTACTGCTAATCAAGCTCTGAGTTCCTTCATCACCTCGCAGGGTAGGAAGGCAATCACCAGCTGATTTCCATGTGCCATTTCACCCACTCACACACACACACACACACACACACACACACACACACACACACACACACACACACACACACACACACACACACACACACACACACACACATTCTCAAATCAAGGTGCACGGATGACCGTGGAGAAAAGTCAGGTTGCCGCTGGGTGTAATCAAATGAGGTGTGTGTGTGGGGGGAAGCTATTTTGAGGAATGACGGGGGGGGGAACGCTCTACTTTAAGTCTAAGTCTTGAAATTTGGTCAAACTAGTTGTTTAGACAAGAAGCGACTTTTAGGAGCGACTACACTGCAAAAAGTGAAATCTAAGTAAGATGAAATATGTCAAATAAGGGTGATATTTGCTTATTTTCTGTCTGATAAGATCATTCTTCTCACTAAGCAGATTTTATGTTAGAGTGTTTTACTTGTTTTAAGTGTTTTGGTCCTAAATGATGTCAGTAAGATATTACAGCTTGTTGCTGAGATGTGATGAGCTATATTGAGTAAAACATGCTTGAAACTAGAATATCAAGTGTTGCAAAGCTGTGTCATCAACACTCACAAGTATAAAACTACTTTTTTAAATTAATACTTTCTTATTTCAAGCATGAAAAAAAATAACGACTTTGACACAATTGTGTCTCATAATTAAAACAGATGACAGCCAAATGGACTTTGCTGTTTTATTTTCAATGAAACAATACAAAACATGTACTCATATAGTAGTACAGTTGGCACAGTACAGTAAACTGACAGTTAATATTCAAACATTTAACATTTCTAACAATTTTGAACAGAAATAGTTCATGCACATTCAGATAAATTCTTCAAAATTACAATAAAAAAATGTTCGGCCGGGGGCCGGGCTGTATATATGCGCACTAATTGACTGAAAGAGCACGCATTTGGCGCGATGATGTCATGTTATCCATGGAAAAATGCATTTTTAGACCATATGATTTGCCTGAGCGGCTAGGAGACCCCGAGAGTAACAAGCGCTTGCCTTGTTGCCTTTCCATTAAGAACAATAAATTAGTTTTTAGTATACGTTTGCTGCTTTCAAGAAATGTAATGCCGAACACATATCATTATGTCAAGATAATGGCACTAGCATTTACTTCATTTAAGAATATTTTTCAACATATTGAGCAAAAAGGTCTCATTTTTTTTTCTACCAAGAAAAGTGCACTTGTTATTAGTGAGAATATACTTATTTTAAGGTATTTTTGGGTTCATTGCGGTTAGCTAATTTGACTTGTTTTGGAAAGTCTTGACAAGCCACATATTCTTGTTCTATTGGCAGATAATTTTGCTTAGTTCAAATAAAATACCCCTCATTTTTGTATTTTGTTTTCTTGTTTTTGAACACTGACTTTTTGCAGTGTAGTATTTATCATTACTGTAAAATAAATCCATTGTTCTCCCAATCTGTTTAAAGTCCTCCTCCTATTGGTAATGGAGTCTACTTGCATGAACCCACACCAGCATCATCTCATGTTGGCAAACATAACAATCCAGTCTGTGATGCATCAGAGCCCTCTTTAGAGTCCGGTCCCTCAGACAACAAATCCCACCGATTGCACCTCCAGTTCTGTCTTTGAGAGCCCCGATGGAGAACAAAAAAAAGGCTTTGTTTTTTTTTCATGCATCCTCTTTGTTCTGTTTGATTATCAAAGCCGGTGCAGGGCTAAGATGGACATCTAACAAAAGGAATGTTGAAACCATATATATATTTTATTTTTTTATGTGCAATTTATTGTCATTAAGCGGACTCAGTTGACTGCCTTTTGCTGATGTTGCCATTACCAATGCCAACAAAGGAAGTATGCCTGATGGAAAACAGTCGAACATAAAGTAAGGCTCCACTTTTCACAATGCACCAGCTCGATGCTAATTTATTTACAAACCCCAGAAGCAGTGAAGTTGTCACGTTGTGTAAATGGTGAATAAAAACAGAATATAATGATTTGTAAATCCTTTTCAACTTATATTCAATTGAATAGACTGCAAAGACAAGATACTTAACATTTAATTTTAATTTTTTTTTGCAAATAATCATTAACTTCGAATTTAATGGCAGCAACACATTCCAAAAAAGTTGTCACAGGGGCATTTTTACCACTGTGTTACATGGCCTTTCCTTTTAACAACACTCAGTAAAGGTTTGGGAACTGAGGAGACACATTTTTGAAGCTTTTCAGGTGGAATTTTTTCCCCATTCTTGCTTCCAACGGGGTCTCAGTTGTGCTATTTTAGGCTTCATAATGTGCCACACATTTTCAATGGGAGACAGGTCTGGACTACAGGCAGGCCAGTCTAGTACCCGCACTCTTTTACGACAAAGTCACGCTGTTGTAACACGTGGCTTGGCATTGTCTTGCTGAAATAAGCAGGGGCGTCCATGATAACGTGGCTTGGATGGCAACATATGTTGCTCCAAAAGCTGTATGTACCTTTCAGCATTAATGGCGCCTTCACAGATGTGTAAGTTACCCATGTCTTGGGCACTAATACACCCCCATACCATCACACATGCTGGCTTTTCAACTTTGCGCCTAGAACAATCCGAATGGTTCTTTTCCTCTTTGATCCGGAGGACACAACGTCCACAGTTTCCAAAAAACATTTGAAATGTGGACTCGTCAGAACACAGAACACTTTTCCACTTTGCATCAGTCTATCCTGGATGAGCTCGGGCCCGGCGAAGCCGGCGGCGTTTCTGGGTGTTGTTGATAAATGGCTTTCGCTTTGCATAGTAGAGTCTTAACTTGCACTTACAGATGTAGCGACGAACTGTAGTTAGTGACAGTGGTTTTCTGAAGTGTTCCTGAGCGCAGGTGGTGATATCCTTTACACACTGATGTCGGTTTTTGATGCAGTACCGCCTGAGGGATCGAAGGTCCGTAATATCATCGCTTACGTGCAGTGATTTCTCCAGATTATCTCAACCTTTTGATGATATTACGGAGCGTAGATGGTGAAATCCCTAAATTCCTTGCAATAGCTGGTTGAGAAATGTTGTTCTTAAACTGTTCGACAATTTGCTCAGGCATTTGTTCACAAAGTGGTGACCCTCGCCCCATGCCATATACCTGTACATGCTACTGATTAGCATCAGCCATGATACATGGTGATTTCCACACCTCCAAATGTGGTAATGAAAAATACAACCAAGATGTACAGTCGTGCTCATAAGTTTACATACCCTGGGAGAATGTATGATTTATTGGCCATTCTGCAGAGAATATGAATGATAACACAAAAACCTTTCTTCCACTCATGCTTAATGGTTGTGTGAAGCTATTTATTGGCAAACAACTGTGTTTACTCTTTTTAAATCAAAATGACAAAAGAAAGTACCCAAATGACCTTGATCAAAAGTTTACATACCCCAGTGACTTTGAACTGATAACATGCACAGAAGTTGACACAAACATGTTTGAATGGATAATCAAGGTTCCAATCCTCACCTGTGACATGTTTGTTTGTAATTAATGTGTGTGTATAAAAGCTCAGTGAGTTTCTGGGCTTCTGACAGACCATTGCATCTTTCATCCAGTGCTGCACACATGTTTCTGGATTCTGAGTCATGGGGAAGGCAAACTAATTGTCAACGGATCTGCGAGAAAAGGTAATTGAACTGCATAAAACAGGAAAGGGGTATAAAAAGATATCCAAGGAATTGAGAATGCCAATCAGCAGTGTTCAAACGCTGATTAAGAAGTGGAAAATGAGGGATTCAGGTAGGAAAATTGTTCGAGATGCAAAGAAAAATCCACAAATAACTTCAGCTGAAATACAGGACTCTCTGAAAAATGGTGGTGTGGCTGTTTCAAGACGCACAATAAGGAGGCACTTGAAGACAAATGGGCCGCATGGTCGAGTCGCCAGAAGAAAGGCATTTCTGCGCAAATGTCACAAAGTATCCCGCTTACATTACGCCAAACAGCACAGAGACAAGCCTCAAAACTTCTGGAACAAAGTCATTTGGAGTGAGGAGACCAAAATTGAACTTTTTGGCCACTCGACCATGCAGCCCATTTTTCATCTATATCAGTGGTTGGGGACCACTGATATAGATGATCTTCTCCCAGTATTTTCAGTATATTCCTAAAAACAGCAGAGCGCTCCTGTCATACAGAAAAGTGACTCTCAAGTTTCGGGTCACCGACTCGTTTTCGGTAGGATCACGTGACTGGCTTCTTAGTTAACTCTCAAAATGGCTCGGGAATCTGCGTGAGATTGATACTATTTTGATCATTTCTATGTACTTTAAATCAGATATACATGATAATATCCTTAATGTGCAGGCAACTTGTTTTCCACTCTACTGCTACTTTATTGGATGTATGGGTAATCACAGCAAAGTGGTGTATGAACAGAAGGACAATATGCTCCGTGACCTCACTGATATGCAACATTTTGCTGATTGAGAAGCCGCCATGGAGAGGATATTGTTTGCATTAGCAATGAGCAAAACGGGCCCTCTGACATACTGCAGATGTCTCATTAAATTTGCATCCAATTAGGAAGGCATTACTTCAATGGATCCTTTTCATCACCGCAGATAGAGTACTTGCTGATTGCAGACTATTTCGGAGCAAGCGATTTTTACACGGCATTATGTGCGGCCTTAATGAAAAGCAATTAGCAGCATTGCTTCTGGATTGACGTTTTATATCGCAGGAAACACGCAGCCTCCCTACAGTCAAACTCTGCTTTTGAATGGGCGAAGAGTGTAAACCAGACAGAAGTTTGGTTGCTTTTGAGCTGCACCTGCAGATGTGACCTTTAAATATCCATTACGGATGTGTTGGTGTGTGTTTGACTGGCATTTTTTAAAGCCAGGGGTGGTCAACTTTTTTAAATAGAAGAGTACAACTTGGTGTACATTGGATACAATGTTATTGTTGTGATAACTGTTATTAATAAGCAGGGGTGTCAAACTAATTTTCACAGATGTATTTAATTTTCATTTATATGACAGAAGTGTTCTGCTATTTTTAAGAATTCCATGCAAAAATGCTAGTTAAAGATCATCCAAATGACAGAAGTGCTCTGCTATTTTTAGCAATATGATGCAACAATGCTAGTCAAAGATCATCTATATACCAGGAGTGATCTACTGTTTTTAAGAATGTGATGCAAAACTGCTAGTCAAAGATCATCCAAATGACAGAAGTGCTCTGCTGTTTTTAGCAATATGATGCAAGAATGCTAGTCAAAGATCATCTATATGACAGGAGTGCTCTACTGTTTTTAAGAATGTAATGCAAAAATGCTAGTCAAAGATCATCCATATGACAGAAGTGCTATACTGTTTTTAAGAATATGATGCAAAAATGCAAGTCAAAGATCATCCAAATGACAGAAGTGCTCTACTGTTTTTAAGAATGTAATGCAAAAATGCTAGTCAAAGATCATCCAAATGAAAGAAGTGCTCCGCTATTTTTAGCAATATGACGCAAAAATGCTAGTCAAAGATCATCTATATAACAGGAGTGCTCTACTGTTTTTAAGAATGTGATGCAAAAATGCTAGTCAAAGATCATCTATTTGACAGGAGTGATCTACTGTTTTTAAGAATGTGATGCAAAAATGCTAATCAAAGATCATCTATACAACAGGAGTGATCTACTGTTTTTAAGAATGTGATGCAAAAATGCTCATCAAAGATCATCTATTTGACAGGAGTGCTATACTGTTTTTAAGAATGTGATGCAAAAATGCTCGTCAAAGATCATCTATTTGACAGAAATGCTCTACTGTTTTTAAGAATGTGATGCAAAAATGCTAGTCAAAGATCATCTATACAACAGGAGTGCTCTACTGTTTTTAAGAATGTGATGCAAAAATGCTCGTCAAAGATCATCTATTTGACAGGAGTGCTATACTGTTATTAAGAATGTGATGCAAAAATGCTAGTCAAAGATCATCCACATGACAGAAGTGCTCTACTGTTTTTAAGAATGTGATGCAAAAATGCTAGTCAAAGATCATCTATACAACAGGAGTGCTCTACTGTTTTTAAGAATGTGATGCAAAAATGCTCGTCAAAGATCACGGTTGCTTTCCGAGGGCTGCTTTTTTTAAAATGATTTCACAATATGCATGCGGGTAATAACCTGTGATTAATCACGACTAATGGCAATGCACATGCATTTGATTATTTGATTTTTTTAATGTATAACTTGCTTTAAAACTATAAATAAAGAATGTGGGATTTACAATATTAACTATGAACGATAAAACACTGACTATTGACAACATTGTCCATTCATAGTTTTGATGCCTTCAGTGACAATCTACAATGTAAATAGTCATGAAAATAAAGAAAACACATTGAAAGAGAAGGTGTGTCCAAACTTTTGACCTGTACTGTATTTTAGTTGATCAAGCCTTATTTAACATTCAGCACTACAAAATAATAAAAGTATGCATGATTCCTGCTGATCAAGGCTACATATCGGTATCCTATCGGAAGTAAAAAAGTTGTATGTACGATTGTATTTGTTCTCTATAAACCAAGCCTGGGCACTCATTTTGACTCGGGGGGGCCAAATTTAGAGAAAAAAATGTGTCTGGGGGCCGGAATATCTGATTTTTAGGAACACTAATACAAAACCTCACAATAATGTCTGATTGAATGCTAAAAACGTTACGACAGACCGCCTTAAATAACGGAATTTTACCTAACTATGAACAATAAAACACTGAATATTGACAACATTGTTCATTCATAGTTTTGATGTCTTTAGTGACAATCTACAACATGGGTGTCAAACTCTGGCCCGCAGGCCAAAATTTGTTCCAGCAAAACAAATACCCAGAACCCTTTGCAGCACTAACTCTTCCGGGACGCTACTCTGGGTATTTGTTCTGTTGTGTTTATGTTGTGTTACGGTGCGGATGTTCTCCCAAAATGTGTTTGTCATTCTTGTTTGGTGTGGGTTCACAGTGTGGCGTATATTTCTAACAATGTTAAAGTTGCTTATACGTCAGTGTAAACTGTATCGCTGTTGATGAAGTATGCGTTGCATTCACGCGTGTGTGCGTACAGAAGCCGCACATATCTTGTGACTGGGCCGGCACATTGTTAGAATGGATGAAAAGCGGACGTGACGTCAGCTCGTAGAGGACGTTAAAGGCAGTGCCTGTAAGACACGCCCCCAAGACTGTGGAATACGAGATATAATGACTGATGAACGCCTTCGTTGGATAATGAAGGTTGCCTCAGCTCAAAGCCTGAGCCCCGACATTAATGAACTAGCATCCAAGAAAAGATGGCAGGTATTTGGCTTGGGCACATCAGATTAGATCAGTGTGTTGCAAACTGAGCAGTTTAAAGTCCTGAATGGTTGGTTTATTCATTATTTTATTTTCAAATTTATTAGCCTGTGGAAAAAGTTAATGTTGATATTTACCTCAGAAGGCTGCTAATAGAAAAGAGGCATTCAATTTTTATTTTAAATTGTATTTGATATGCCATTGATATTTTTTAATTGTTATTATTATTATTTGAAACTGGATTTTGCATGTCACTATTAGGGATGTCCGATAATGCCTGCCGATATTATCAGCCGATAAATGCGTTAAAATGTAATATCGGATATTATCGGTATCGGTTTTTTTATTATCTGTATCGTTTTTATTTTTTATTTTTATTTTTTTTATTTATTAAATCAACATAAAAAACACAAGATACACTTACAATTAGTGCACCAACCCAAAAAACCTCCCTCCCCCCATTTCTTTCTGTTATCAATATTCTGGTTCCTACATTATATATCAATATATATCAATACAGTCTGCAAGGGATACAGTCCGTAAGCACACATGATTGTGCGTGCTGCTGCTCCACTAATAGTACTAACCTTTAACAGTTAATTTTACTCATTTTCATTAATTGCTAGTTTCTATGTAACTGTTTTTATATTGTTTTACGTTCTTTTTTATTCAAGAAAATGTTTTTAATTTAGTTATCTTATTTTTTTATTTTTTTTTAAAAGTACCTTATCTTCACCATACATGGTTGTCCAAATTAGGCATAATAATGTGTTAATTCCACGACTGCATATATCGGTTGATATCGGTATCGGTTGATATCGGTATCGGTAATTAAAGAGTTGGACAATATCGGAATATCGGATATCGGCAAAAAGCCATTATCGGACATCCCTAGTCACTATAAAAGTATAAAAACCTTGCTTGTTCAATATGCAATGCAAAACTTGTTTGGGTCCCTATTAAACGGTTACATTTTTTTTTTTTTTTTTTTTTTTTAATAATGTCCTGCCCAGCTTCTCAGGCAAATCATATAGTAGATGTAGATGCCCATATCGGCTGTTCAGATGTACTTTACAAAAGAGAAGTGTATGATACTTCTCTTGTTGCCTTATTTGTATTTTGACTTTATTAAATGTATTTATATTATCATCAAAAAAAAAAAAAAAAAAAAAAAAAAAGAAGGTTAATTTGTTCAGTTTTAACTTTTGGCCCACTCTGTATTTGAGTTTGACACCCCTGATCTACAATATAAATAGTCATGAAAATAAAGAAAACGCATTAAATGAGAAGGTGAGTCCAAACTTTTGGCCTGTACTGTATAATCAGATATTTTTTTAACACATACATTTTTCAAAGTCGACCAACCTTGGATTAAAAAACAAAAAAACAACCTTAGCACAGGCGGTTTAGAGCATCCCGGAATTGTATTTCCTGCACGCAGCACGAGTGCAAGCTTCTGGCTCTGTTAACTAAACTGACATTGGCTTCTAACCTCCTGGCTATGCATCAGCGGAGGGGAAGGATGTTGCGAACGCGTCGTTTGTTACCGCCGGGATGCAAGGGGGAAAAGTGTGAGGGTGCGATGTGAGGGCTCCTTCGGGAGTTTTTTTTTTTGGCCTCAAGAAGCTTGTCTGATCGGCTCCTTGTCTTTGTCTCTGGCGAGGGGATGGGTTTAAAACCAAGAGAGGACTCCCTCTCAGTTGATTAGTAACTCCCGCTCAAGCCCCCAAAACCCTCCGGGGGCTTCTCTGCCAGTTCCCCTTATATGTGTCCCAATCACGCTTCCCCCGGCGCCCGAACATGCACTCGTGCACACACGACTCCCGGCAGACATGCCAGTCTTGGGTGTTCACACAAGCTGACATGCGGCGCTGCACCTAACGACAATTAAAGGCAGAATTTAATTCATTTTTTTCTTTTCTCTTTTCTGTCAAATTTTGAAAGGCCTTCCTTTTACTGTTGACCGTGTGTGTGTGTGTGTGTGTGTGTGTGTGTGTGTGTGTGTGTGTGTGTGTGTGTGTGTGTGTGTGTGTGTGTGTGTGTGTGTGTTTTCTTGTATTTCTACACTTCTTGAGACATCAACAAGGAAAAGTACCTTCCATATGAGGAGAAGTGAACAAGTTAGGACCGAGATCACGGTCCCAATACGGAAAACCATTGCATCTAATAGAGCATGTCTCATTTGCACCCCTGGTGGTGAACTCTATCAAAATTAGGGTGGTCCCAAAAAGGAGGTATTTTTCAAATTGACTCTGTTGCAAGTCTTGTGTATTCTTTGTAACTTGTTTGTGTGTGCTATGGTTGTTGAGGTTTTTTTCCTAGTCGCAGTCTGGTCCCCCTCCCCGGGAGTCCAGCATTAAACTGAATATTTTTTTACTCAACCCCCCCCTACCAATGTTTACCTGTTTTCCACCTTTTTAAGGGGCGGCAGAAGTTGGCTGGCCCGTCAGCGGTCTTGTTCTGTCTCCCTGTAATGTTTGTCTGTTCTTGAGTGGGACTGTGCTGAAAACTGTGTGTCGGTTTTAAAAATGATCCCCCCTCTGGTCAACATATGAAATAACAAGTGTTTGTAAAAATTTGAAGTGCTCCCCCTCTGGTCAAAATATGAAATAACAAGTGTGTGTAAGAAATTGAAATGCGCCCCCTTTGGCCAAAATGAATTTTAAAAAAATAAATAAATATGTGTATAGAGACATACTGTAATAAATTGAAGTAAATAATGAGGATTAAAAACCAATTAAAAACAAAAAATTAAAAAAAATTAAAACTACTTAAAGCAGTCTTTTTCTCACAATATGTCGACTTTTTTCTTATAAAATTAGGAACAATTTCTCATATTCTTTGTTTCTGTAATGTTAAAAAATTCATTAAAAAAAATAAAATAAATATGTATATAGAGACATACTGTAATAAATTGAAGTAAATAATGAGGATTAAAAACCAATTACAAACAAAAAATAAAAAAAATAAAAAAATTACTAAAAGCAGTCTTTTTCTCACAATATGTCGACTTTTTTCTTATAAAATTGGGAACAATTTCTCAAATTCTTTGTTTCTGTAATATTAAAAAAATAATTAAAAATAAATAAATAAATATGTATATAGAGACATACTGTAATACATTGAAGTAAATAATGAGGATTAAAAACTAATTACAAACAAAAAATTTAAAAAATTAAAAATGACTAAAAGCAGTCTTTTTTCTCACAATATGTCGACTTTTTTCTTATATAATTGGGAACAATTTCTCATATTCTTTGTTTCTGTAATATTGCACTATTTTCTCACAAAAATTATTACCCTTTTTTATATACAATTCTTACTTTTTAACACAAAATGGTGACATTTGTCAAATAAAATTCTGACTTGTGTCAAAATATTGCCAAATGTATTTGTTGTTTTTGTCAAACAGTGACATATTTGGAGTAAAATGATGACTTTTCATATTTTTGCCAAGTAAAATCCCGATTATTATTATAAGATTGCCAAAATTTGAACTTTTTCTTCTAAAATTGTGACTTTTGTCGAGTAAAATTACAACTCTTTTGATAAAATTGCCAAAATGTTAAGCTTTTCTTGTAAATGTAAAATGTTACTGTTATTGAGTACAATTCCAACTTTTATCATGCTATTGCACAATTGTTCAGTTTTTCTTGTAAAATTTTGACTTGTGTTGAGTAAAATGACAACCTTTTTTTATAATACTGCCAAAACTCTAAGTTTTTCTTGTGAAATTCCAACTCATTTTTCACAACAAGCTTTTTTTTTAATATTTGCATAGTATGTATATATATTATTAATGTTGTAAATATAAATCTTTATACAGCTAGAAACGGTGGTCCTAAAAAGGTAGGCATTTTTCGGGGGTCTCAAGAAGGTAACAAATACTGGAATATGTGTGTGTGTGTGTGTGTGTGTGTGTGTGTGTGTGTGTGTGTGTGTGTGTGTGTGTGTGTGTGTGTGTGTGTGTGTGTGTGTGTGTGTGTGTGTGTGTGTGTGTGTGTGTGTGTGTGTGTGTGTGTGTGTGTGGGCGGGAAAGTGCAACGCTAACGCCGCTCCGGTGAATTCCGGAACGCGTTTGAGGTGGCGCACGAGTGAAGCTCGGCTTTATCTGGCTCGGGGGCGAGGCGCGCGCAAAATAAAAAAAAGTAGGCTGCGCTGCAACGTGGCGGGGTTTCAAATTGGGATCAAAAGGTTGGTACTAATTAACAAGCTAAACCACACGTCCCCGAGCGTCGTCTCTCTTCTTTTCTTTTCTTTTTCCGAATGTTGTCGAACTCTTCTTTAGATTCACTGTGTGACTGCCATCATATTGCAGTCTGCACATACTTCTTATGTGTGACTGCCATCATATTGCAGTCTACACATACTTCTTATGTGTGACTGCCATCATATTGCAGTCTACACGTACTTCTTATGTGTGACTGCCATCATATTGCAGTCTACACATACTTCTTATGTGTGACTGCCATCATATTGCAGTCTACACGTACTTCTTATGTGTGACTGCCATCGTATTGCAGTCTACATGTATCTCTTATGTGACTGCCATCGTATTGCAGTCTACACATATCTCTTATGTGCAACTGCCATCGTATTGCAGTCTACACATACTTCTTATGTGTGACTGCCATCGTATTGCAGTCTACACATATCTCTTATGTGCAACTGCCATCGTATTGCAGTCTACACATACTTCTTATGTGTGACTGCCATCGTATTGCAGTCTACACATATCTCTTATGTGCAACTGCCATCGTATTGCAGTCTACACGTACTTCTTATGTGTGACTGCCATCGTATTGCAGTCTACATGTATCTCTTATGTGACTGCCATCGTATTGCAGTCTACACATATCTCTTATGTGCAACTGCCATCGTATTGCAGTCTACACATACTTCTTATGTGCAACTGCCATCGTATTGCAGTCTACACATACTTCTTATGTGTGACTGCCATCGTATTGCAGTCTACACATATCTCTTATGTGCAACTGCCATCGTATTGCAGTCTACACATACTTCTTATGTGTGACTGCCATCGTATTGCAGTCTACACATATCTCGTATGTGCAACTGCCATCGTATTGCAGTCTACACATACTTCTTA
The DNA here is from genome assembly GCF_033978785.1 of Entelurus aequoreus. NCBI lineage: Eukaryota > Metazoa > Chordata > Actinopteri > Syngnathiformes > Syngnathidae > Entelurus > Entelurus aequoreus. The sequence continues at coordinate 7,307,222 of NC_084741.1, read as the reverse complement.
TGTGTGACTGCCATCGTATTGCAGTCTACATGTATCGCTTATGTGTGACTGCCATCGTATTGCATTCTACACATATCTCTTATGTGTGACTGCCATCATATTGCAGTCTACACATACTTCTTATGTGTGACTGCCATCGTATTGCAGTCTACATGTATCTCTTATGTGACTGCCATCGTATTGCAGTCTACACATATCTCTTATGTGCAACTGCCATCGTATTGCAGTCTACACATACTTCTTATGTGTGACTGCCATCATATTGCAGTCTACACATACTTCTTATGTGTGACTGCCATCATATTGCAGTCTACACGTACTTCTTATGTGTGACTGCCATCATATTGCAGTCTACACATACTTCTTATGTGTGACTGCCATCATATTGACGTCTACACATACTTCTTATGTGTGACTGCCATCATATTGACGTCTACACGTACTTCTTATGTGTGACTGCCATCATATTGCAGTCTACACGTACTTCTTATGTGTGACTGCCATCGTATTGCAGTCTACATGTATCTCTTATGTGACTGCCATCGTATTGCAGTCTACACATATCTCTTATGTGCAACTGCCATCGTATTGCAGTCTACACATACTTCTTATGTGTGACTGCCATCGTATTGCAGTCTACACATATCTCTTATGTGCAACTGCCATCGTATTGCAGTCTACACATACTTCTTATGTGTGACTGCCATCGTATTGCAGTCTACACATATCTCTTATGTGCAACTGCCATCGTATTGCAGTCTACACGTACTTCTTATGTGTGACTGCCATCGTATTGCAGTCTACATGTATCTCTTATGTGACTGCCATCGTATTGCAGTCTACACATATCTCTTATGTGCAACTGCCATCGTATTGCAGTCTACACATACTTCTTATGTGCAACTGCCATCGTATTGCAGTCTACACATACTTCTTATGTGTGACTGCCATCGTATTGCAGTCTACACATATCTCTTATGTGCAACTGCCATCGTATTGCAGTCTACACATACTTCTTATGTGTGACTGCCATCGTATTGCAGTCTACACATATCTCGTATGTGCAACTGCCATCGTATTGCAGTCTACACATACTTCTTATGTGTGACTGCCATCGTATTGCAGTCTACATGTATCGCTTATGTGTGACTGCCATCGTATTGCATTCTACACATATCTCTTATGTGTGACTGCCATCATATTGCAGTCTACACATACTTCTTATGTGTGACTGCCATCGTATTGCAGTCTACATGTATCTCTTATGTGACTGCCATCGTATTGCAGTCTACACATATCTCTTATGTGCAACTGCCATCGTATTGCAGTCTACACATACTTCTTATGTGTGACTGCCATCGTATTGCAGTCTACACATATCTCTTATGTGCAACTGCCATCGTATTGCAGTCTACACATACTTCTTATGTGTGACTGCCATCGTATTGCAGTCTACATGTATCGCTTATGTGTGACTGCCATCGTATTGCATTCTACACATATCTCTTATGTGTGACTGCCATCATATTGCAGTCTACACATACTTCTTATGTGTGACTGCCATCGTATTGCAGTCTACATGTATCTCTTATGTGACTGCCATCGTATTGCAGTCTACACATATCTCTTATGTGCAACTGCCATCGTATTGCAGTCTACACATACTTCTTATGTGTGACTGCCATCGTATTGCAGTCTACACATATCTCTTATGTGCAACTGCCATCGTATTGCAGTCTACACATACTTCTTATGTGTGACTGCCATCATATGGCAGTCTACATGTATCGCTTATGTGTGACTGCCATCGTATTGCATTCTACACATATCTCTTATGTGTGACTGCCATCATATGGCAGTCTACATGTATCTCTTATGTGTGACTGCCATCCTATTGCAGTCTACACGTACTTCTTATGTGTGACTGCCATCGTATTGCAGTCTACATGTATCTCTTATGTGACTGCCATCATATTGCAGTCTACACGTATCGCTTATGTGCGACTACCATCATATTGCAGTCTACACATATCTCTTATGTGTAAACTGCCATCATATTGCAGTCTATATGTATCTTTTATGTGTGACTGCCATTATTATTGCAGGCTACATGTATCTCTTATGTGTGACTGCCATCATATTGCAGTCTACACGTATCTCTTATGTGTAAACTGCCATCATATTGCAGTCTACATGTATCTTTTATGTGTGACTGCCGTTATTATTGCAGTCTACACGTATCTCTTATGTGTGATTGCCATCATAATGCAGTCTACATGTATCTCTTATGTGTGACTGCCATCATATTGCAGTCTACGTGTATCTCTTATGTGTGACTGCCATCATATTGCAGTCTACATGTATCTCTTATGTGTGACTGCCATCATATTGCAGTCTACACGTATCTCTTATGTGTGACTGCCATCATATTGCAGTCTACATGTATCTCTTATGTGTGACTGCCATCATATTGCAGTCTACACGTATCTCTTATGTGTGACTGCCATCATATTGCAGTCTACATGTATCTCTTATGTGTTATATGTTATGTGTCTTATGTAACAGTATCAAAAATCCAGATTTTCCCGGAATTCCCATGAAATTCCCATTGAAAAGAATGGAACATTCTTCAAAGTTCCACAACTACCACATTTTTTTGTCCGATTTAAACCGTTCCAACTTCAAAATAGTAAGCCTGTTTAGGAATTATGCGCTCCCTTTCAACAAATATTTAAAAAATTCCCGGATTTCCTAGAATTCCCAGTTATTAGGGACATTTTCCCCATTCAAAATGAATTATCCATTTTTCAAACTCCCACTATTCCCACAAATATTTCAACCCATTCAAACCATTCCACCTTCAACACATTCAACTCATCCTGGAAATTCAAACAACCATTTTTCCGCATTCAACAAATTTCCAGGAATTCCTGTTTTCTCGAAATTTCATAATTCAATTTCTCTGTCACTACTTCAACATTTCTTGACCGATTTAAACAATTCCAATACCAACCAATTCAGCTCCTTCCGGACATTCATGCTCCTAATCATTTTCCCAAAAAATCCTGCTTTTCCCAAAATTCCCAAATTTCCAGGAAGTTCCCATGCAAATAAATGGGACATTTTTCCAAGTTGCACAATCCCCTCATTTTTTAACCCTTTCAAACCATTCCACCTTCAACACATTCAACTCATCCTGGAAATTCAAACAATAATGTTTTCAAGTTCAACACATTTCCAGGAATTCCTGTTTTTTCTAACCTTATTTCCAACCATTTTTAGTGTGATGACTCTGTTCACATTTTTCATCCCACTTCAACCGTTCCACTGTCAAAACATTCCTCTTAGTCGGGACAAAAAACAAGTTGGTTTAAGAACTTGAAAAATTCCATATTTTCCCGAGAATTCGTAATTCAATTTCACTGTCACTACTTCAACATTTCTTGACCGATTTAAACAATTCCAATACCAACCAATTCAGCTTTTTCAGGACATTCATGCTCCTAATCATTTTCAAAAAAATTCAGCTTTTCACCAAATTCCCAAATTTCCAGGAAGTTCCCATTTAAATAAATGGGACATTTTTCCAAGTTGCACAATCCCCACATTTTTTAACCCATTCAAACCATTCCACCTTCAACACATTCAACTCATCCTGGAAATTCAAACAAACATTTTTTCAAGTTCAACAAATTTCCAGGAATTCCTGTTTTTTCTAACCTTATTTCCAACCATTTTTAGTGTGATGACTCTATTCACATTTTTCATCCCACTTCAACCGTTCCACTGTCAAAACATTCCTTTTAGTCAGGACAAAAAACAAGTTGGTTTAAGAACTTGAAAAATTCCCTATTTTCCCGAGAATTCGTAATTCAATTTCTCTGTCACTACTTCAACATTTCTTGACCGATTTAAACAATTCCAATACCAACCAATTCATCTTTTTCAGGACATTCATGCTCTTAATCATTTTCAAAAAAATTCAGCTTTTCCCCAAATTCCCAAATTTCCAGGAAGTTCCCATTTAAATAAATGGGAAATTTTTCCAAGTTGCACAATCCCCACATTTTTTAACCCATTCAAACCATTCCACCTTCAACACATTCAACTCATCCTGGAAATTCAAACAAACATTTTTTCAAGTTCAACAAATTTCCAGGAATTCCTGTTTTTTCTAACCTTATTTCCAACCATTTTTAGTGTGATGACTCTGTTCACATTTTTCATCCCACTTCAACCGTTCTACTGTCAAAACATTCATTTTAGTCAGGAAAAAAAAAAAGTTGGTTTAAGAACTTTAAAAATTCCCTATTTTCCCGAATATTCATTATTCAATTTCTCTGTCACTACTTCAACATTTCTTGACCGATTTAAACAATTCCAACACCAACCAATTCAGCTTATTCAGGACATTCATGATCCTAATTATTTTCAAAAAAATCCAGCTTTTCCTAAATTTCCCAAATTTCCAGGAAGTTCCCATTTAAATAAATGGGACATTTTTCCAAGTTGCACAATTCCCACATTTTTCAACCCATCCAAACCATTCAACACATTCAACTCATCCTGGAAAATTTAAACAAACATTTTTTCAAGTTCAAAAAATTTCCAGGAATTCCTGTTTTTTCTAACCTTATTTCCAACCATTTTTAGTGTGATGACTCCTTTCACATTTTTCATCCCATTACAACCGTTCCACTGTGAAAACATTTCTCTTAGTCGGGACAAAATAGTTGGTTTTAAAAATTCCCGGTTTTCCCAACATTTCGTAATACAATTTCTCAATTAAAAAACTGTTACTACTTCAACATTTCTTGACCGATTTAAACAATTCCAACACCTACCAATTTAGCTCACTCAGGACACTCATGCTCCTAATCATTTTTTTTTTAAATCCAGATTTTCCCAAAATTCCCAAACTTCCAGGTAGTTCCCATTGAAATAAATGGGACATTTTTCCAAGTTGCACAATCCCCATATTTTTCAACCTGTTCAAACCATTCCAACATCAACACAGTCCACTCATGCTGGACATCCAAACTAACACTTTCCCAAGTTCCAAGCCAAATTCCGGTTTTCCTGGAAATTCAAACTCCTCAACATTCAAACCATTCTTACATTCATACTACATTCTGTCAGCATTTCAGTTCAACTTTAGCATTTCCTTCAGGAATTGCCTCATCCAGTTATTTTTATTTTTGTATGCATTACGTAACCCCTGAGACCTGAGAGAGATATGAATATGTAACCATGAGTTTACCCTGTACAATAGCTCACCCTTGTCAAAAACAAACTATTAATAAAGTTATTAGCGTAAAGGACCTCCATGTTGCGTATTTCACGAGACATATGCTTGCAGCAGCCGTTTTGCCGTCAAAACCCACTTTGTGCTACAGTATGAAAACACCATCTGGCGCACGTGCGAGCTAGCGGCTAGGCGCTAAGTTAGCCGGGCGCCGCGTAGGGCCCCGCTGTGTCCGAGGATTATTTTCCTGCTTGCTTAGATCTTTTCCTCTCTATTAGCCCCCAGTGGTTTGATTATTGGATAATCATCATTAAAAGTGACTTAGTGAGGCCGCCAAGCATCTGCACTTTACTTCCACCTCAAGTCTCGTTAGCTTAAGTGATCTTAGAAATGCGTTAGCTATAAAGACTTGAAGTAAAATTAATGTGTATATTATGTGTATATTATGTTCAATTATTAATACAGGAGATTTTTTTGAGAAAGGGTTTGGGAAGCTGACCTATATTTTATTTTTTTAATAAATGCACATTATTAACATTAAAATAATAATAATACAAAATAATAATAAATAGGATATTTTTAGAGAAAGGATTTGGGAAGCTGACAAGATTTTGGCCTGAGGACCTCAAGTGTGAGTTTTTGTGTTATATCTGACATTGTGGATAAAAATAATGCATGAAATCTGCTAAGAATTGAGGGCTACAAATATCGATTAATTTTGTAATAGCGTAATCTATCGATTAGCTTGTTCGATTAATCGTGTAATCGGATTAAAAGCACTTAGTAGCTTCAATGTGTATTTTAGGGGAAATAGCTCAGATAAAAAAACTTTTGTTTTATTTTCCATAACTTTAATTCTTTTTTTTAAATAAATGCACATTATTACATTAAAATAATAATAATAATAGTAATAATAATAATAATAATAATAATAATAATAATAATAATAATAATAATACAATTAAAATAAATAGGATAATTTTAGAGAAAGGATTTGGGAAGCTGACAGATTTTGGCCTGAGGACCTCAACTGGGAGTTTTTGTTTTATATCTGACATTTTGGAGAAAAAAATAATGCAGGAAAATCAACGTTGCTGCCAATAATTGAGGGCTGCAAATATCGATTAGTTTTGTAATAGAGTAATCTGTCGATTAGCGTGTTCGATTAATCGAGTAATCGGATTAAAAGCATTGTGTATTTTAGGGAAAATAGTTGAAATAAAAAACTAATTGTTCTACTTTCTATAACCTCCTTTTTTTTAAAAAAATAAATGTACATTATTAAAATTTAAATAATAGAATAATAATACATTTTTAGAGAAAGGATTTGGGAAGCTGACAGATTTTGGCCTGAGGACCTCAAGTGTGAATTTGTGTGTTATATTGTACATTGTGGAAAATAATAATGCATGAAAATCAACAATGCTGCTAATAATTGAGGGCTGCAAATATCGATTAATTTTGTAATAGAGTAATCTATTGTTTAGCTTGTTCGATTAATCGAGTAATCGGATTAAAAGCACTTTGTAGCTTCAATGTGTATTTTAGGGAAAATTGTTGAAATAAAAAAAAATGTTTTCTACTTTCCATAACCTTCGTTCTTTTTTTAATAAATGCACATTATTAACATCAAAATAGTAATAATATTACAATAATAATAAATGGGATTTTTAGAGAAAGGATTTGAGAAGCTGACAGATTTTGGCCTGAGGACCTCAAGTGTGAGTTTTTGTGTTATATCTGAAATTTTGGGACAAAAATAATGCATGAAAATCAACAATGCTGCTCAGAATTGAGGGCTGCAAATATCGATTAATTTTGTAATAGAGTAATCTATCGGTTAACTTGTTCGATTAATCGAGTAATCGGATTAAAAGCATTTTGTAGCTTCAATGTGTATTTATGGAAAATAGATCAAATTAAAAATAAAATTATGCTTTCCTAACTTTCATTGTTTTTTTATTAAATGCACATTATTAACATTAAAATAATAATAATAATAAAATAATAATAAATATGATTTTTTTAATTGAGGGCTGCAAATATCGATTCATTTTGTAAGGGAGTATTCTATCGATTAGCTTGTTCGATTGTTCGATTAATCGAGTAATCGGATTGAAAGCATTTTGTAGCTTCAATGTGTATTTATGGAAAATAGTTTAAATAAAAAAATGGTTTTCTACTTTCTATAACTTTCATTCTTTTCTTAATAACTGCACATTAATAACATTAAAATAATAATAATAATAATAATAATAATAATAATAAAACAATTTAAAAACTCCCCTGTTCATCAGTGTGCTACTACAGTGGCCGTGCAGAAACTATGTCCACATATTTAAAGAGGAAATAGAGTATGATCATTTTGTCATTTTTTAAAATAATTAAAAACAGTTCCTTGTGGTGTATGAAACATGTTTAGGATAAGCTTTGCCTTTAAATTTGGCGTACATTTCACTCCACAGTGACATCTTTTGCATTGTATGATAATAATAAACAAATACATCTCGTACTTTATGGATTAAAAAAAAAAAAAAAGTGGTGTTATGTAAACATTCTGGTCCTAAGTTTGGAAATAAATCAGATATGTAAATTCCGGTTGAATTAGGGGTAAAACACTAACTTGTTTAAAGTTGAATCAAATATTAAGACATGATTGTGGAGGGAGGTGTAGTCAGTGCTGGCTGCAGGAGGAAAAGTCACCGCCTCTGTCCGTGGTGCTGAGAACAGAGCACCATCAGACGGGGGCGTGGCAGTGCTGACGGCGAGACACAGCTGGCCGGTGATTAGATTTCACAGGTGGTACGTGTTAATCTAATCATCTGTTGTCTTTAACAGTAAGCGGCCGGGAGCAAGAGGAGAGAGAGGATACGGACGTGACTGAACAGTCACGTTCTAATAGGAGAGAAAACTTTTGTTGAAAAAACATTATCATTAAAACCTTGTTGAACCTGCCCGCTTGGCTCCGGTGCCGTGTCTGACAGTGGGGACCGCTAGGAAGCGACTTCCACAATGACATTTTGACATGAGTCTTGGGGAGCGTATTTCTTAGAATAATCATGTATATATATTATCACACAACTTTAGTATGCTTAAAGTCCGTTGCTTTAGTTATTAGCTATTGTGCTCAAGTTAGACTTTTGTATCTGTACAAGGACAAAACTCCTTGTCTGAGGGGTGGCCTCAGTCGCAGATGTTATCGTTGTTGTAGCCCGCTAACAGCCAAGGACTTCAAGGACCTCAACGAAGATAAGACGACAGCACGCAGACGAAGCGGAGACTTCAAGGACCTCAACGAAGATAAGATGACAACACGCAGACGAAGCGGAGACAAGGCGAAATCACAAGGTCCCCAGCACATTCTGTCACGTACTGTGCGTACTGGACATGCTTTGCATAATTTATGTGACCACTCCTTTTAGAGGCGGCCTTAGTGATGTTGACTGTGGAACTCCTGAATAAATAGAGGGACGCGGGAGCTGAACCTTTGGGCGTAGGGCAGCTCCATACGTTCTCCTCATGAGCTAAATTGAACTATGTCTCTGCATGATTCCTTGCTTCTTGTCTGATTAATAGATGTCATCAATGTTTGAACCTAGTATTTTTTTTTACTTATGGGTCAAATGTGGCTATTTGGGCCTTTAAAAATGACAATCAGGCACTTCTGACGATCTGCAGAGCAGGTTTGTTGCGTTCTTCCAGATCACAGGTGATTACAGGAGATTGAACAACGCGCTAAGTCAACGTGTGGTTTGTCAGGCTAATGAAAAGGCAGTAATTGGGATTAGTTTGCCAACAAGAGGCCCGGAGAGACCGGCCATTTCTGCTTAGGGAGCGACGTGGAGTAATGGCTTCCGGCGTGTTCCCAAAAACCCAAGAGGGTAGTCGGGGTCGTCATCGGGCCCCTGTTGTGTTTATTTGAGTATTCGCCTTAATAAAGCAAGCCAGTGTAGCCCATCTCTTCATCTTCCAGCCTCTGTGACCCCCACTTTCACCTTTTGTCCCATCCTAACCCCCCTTTAAACTTCAGCCAGCAGCCTTCCTTCCTCTCCTGACATCCCGGGGACGGATTGAATTTGGATCCAGGTGAAATATTCATCTGACGGCCGTCTTAATTTCGCACACCTTTTGATGCGGAGGTCACCGCCTTTTCAAGTCCCCCTTAAGAGGCTCCAAGTTGGGAAGCTTGCATCCAAACGTGCACGGCACCATTTTTTGCAGCCTTATGGGATAAACGCAAGCCACCTTTTTTCGTTTTCTTTTTAATACGGCATAATTGTGACGATAACCATAGGAACAAAAACGGAATTTAATTGGACATGAGTCTGCTCAGTACAATATGAGCGATATGTTAACTATTGTTGGGTCGGACCAGTTCTTCCTCCAAGGGAATCTAAAGGCCTACTGAAATGCATTTTTTAAATTTAAACGGGGATAGCAGATCCATTCTATGTGTCATACTTGATCATTTCGCGATATTGCCATATTTTTGCTGAAAGCATTTAGTATAAAAAAACGACGATAAATATCGCAACTATTGGTATCTGATTAAAAAAAGGCCTTGCCCCTACCGGAAGTAGCGTGACGTAGTCAGTTGAAAGTCTCCTCACATTTTCCTATTGTTTTCAATGCAGCTAGAGCGATTCGGACCGAGAAAGCGACGATTACCCCATTAATTTGAGCGAGGATGAAAGATTTGTGGATGAGGAACGTTAGAGTGAAGGACTAGAATGCAGTGCAAGACATATCTTTTTTCGCTCTGACCGTAACTTAGGTACAAGCTGGCTCATTGGATTCCACACTCTCTCCTTTTTCTATTGTGGATCACGGATTTGTATTTTAAACCACCTCGGATACTATATCCTCTTGAAAATGAGAGTCGAGAACGCGAAATGGACATTCACAGTGACTTTTATCTCCACGACAATACATCGACCAAACACTTTAGCTACGGAGCTAACGTGATAGCATCGTGCTTAACTGCATATAGAAACAAAATAAATAAATCCCTGACTGGAAGGATAGATAGAAGATCAACAATACTATTAAACCATGGACATATAAATACACGGTTAATGCTTTCCAGCCTGGCGAAGGTTAACAATGCTGTTGCTAACGACGCCATTGAAGCTAACTTAGCAACCGGACCTCACAGAGCTATGCTAAAAACATTAGCTCTCCACCTACGCCAGCCAGCCCTCATCTGCTCATCAACACCCGTGCTCACCTGCGTTCCAGCGATCGACGGTGCGACGAAGGACTTCACCCGATCACAGATGCGGTCGGCGAGACGGAGGAAGTTAAGGTGAGTTCGCCGGCTAGGGCGTCTGCTATCCATCTCTGTCCTCCTGGCTGTGTTGCTGCAGCCAGTCGCTAATACACCGATCCCACCTACAACTTTCTTCTTTGCAGTCTCCATTGTTCATTAAACAAATTGCAAAAGATTCATTATTATAGTGTTCCCAATGTTAAAAGGATAAAGCCATTGTTTACAAATTTGGTAAATAAATAACCAAACAATTTATATTTTGTTGTTTTCTTACTGTACCGAAAATGAACCGAACCGTGACCTCTAAACCGAGGTACGCACCGAACCAAAATTATTGTATACCGTTACACCTAGGGATGTCCGATAATGGCTTTTTGCCGATATCCGATATGCCGATATTGTCCAACTTTTTAATTACCGATACCGATATCAACCAATACCGATACTGATATATACAGTTGTGGAATTAACACATTATTATGCCTAATTTGGACAACCAGGTATGGTGAAGATAAGGTACTTTTTAAAAAAATGAATCAAATAAAATAAGATAAATAAATTAAAAACATTTTCTTGAATAAAAAAGAAAGTAAAACAATATAAAAACAGTTACATAGAAACTAGTAATTCATGAAAAATTGTAAAATTAACTGTTAAAGGTTAGTACTATTAGTGGAGCAGCAGCACGCACAATCATGTGTGCTTACGGACTGTATTCTTTGCAGACTGTATTGATATATATTGATATATAATGTAGGTAGCAGAATATTAATAACAGAAAGAAACAACCCTTTTGTGTGAATGAGTGTAAATGGGGGAGGGAGGTTTTTTGGGTTGGTGCACTAATTGTAAATGTATCTTGTGTTTTTTATGTGGATTTAATAAAAATAAAAATAAATTAAAAAAAATTAAATAAAAAAAAAATAAAAAAAAAAAAACGATACTGATAATAAAAAAAAACGATACCGACAATTTCCGATGTTACATTTTAACGCATTACATTATCGGACATCTCTAATTACACCCCTACCCATTGGGTTGAGTTTTTCCCCGCCCTGATGTGCGACCTGAGCCGAGGACGTCGGTGTGGCTTGTGCAGCCCTTTGAGACACCCGTGATTTAGGGCTATATCAGTAAACATGTATTGATCGATTGATAAACGGCTGCATGCTGCGTTCTAGTAACCGCTCGTGCCGCACAACAACAATCCGCACGTTGACAAATGAAAGCGACGCTGATGAAGTCACTAATGCGACGTTAAAACCACGTTCATTTGCTTCATGACTTGACCAAAATGGCCTCACATCTCTATTGCGGCAAACTGTAGTGTCAGGAGAGAGAGGAAAGGGGGGGGAGCATGTGGTGTGTGTGGGTGGGGAGGGGGTGCACAAGACAAGAAAAGCACTCTTTTATTCTCCCCCCCGGCAAATAGAATCGGCGATACGACACGACGCGACCATCTGGCCTCAACTTAGATCAATGTGCTGTAAAAAGCAGCCGAATCAATGGCGACAACTCCACCTTGGATGCCCACCATTACCCAGATGGCACTTTGGGCAGGGGGGGGGGGGGGGGGGGTGGGGGGGGGGAAGGGGGGAGTCGGCACCGCCCACCTTGAAGACGCCGGTTTTTTTTTTTTTACCCCTCGGCAAAAGTTTAGACGCGCTCCTCCCTGTGCTAGCGAATGGCAAGGTGTCCCTAAACTTCTGACTTGCATTTTTGTTTTGTTTTCATTCATCAGTCCAACAAAATAATACACAATAATACCATAATAATACAATTTTCAATTCCAAAACAATAAACATCTCATTTTCTGGTGTGGTATCATTTCCAACTTCGAACACGGCGTCGGTTGCTATGTAGAGTGCCGCTTTCCATCATTTTCAGCAGACCGCATTGCATAATGGTTAGTTTCATGCTTGTAACAATATCAATCCAAAAATGGTACTTTTTTTTTTTTTTTTTTACGTAAAGAGTAAAAAAAAATGTAGTTTTTACCGCTGTTTTTGTACAGACAAAAACTGGCAGCTTAGTTGCCAAACTTTTACTGTAAAATATATGGTGTGTTTTTTAATTATTATTGTTATTATTTAGTACCCTCAGCAAAAGTATAGACGCTAAAAATGGTTAGTTTCGTGCTTGTAACAATATGAATCTAATTTTTTTTTTTTTTTATTGATTTTATTACTGTTTTTTACAGAAAAAAAACGTCAGCTTAGTTGCCAGACGTTTACTGTAAAATATATGGTGTGTTTTCTCATTATTATTATTTTCACAACATATTACTGTCAATATAAATACAGTACCCTCAGCAAAAGTTTAGACGCGCTCCTCCCTGTGCTAGTGAATGGCAAGTTGTCCCTAAACTTCTGACTTGCATTTTTTTTTTTTTTTTTTTTCATTTATCAGTCCAACAAAATAATACACAATAATACCATAATAATACAATTTTCAATTCCAAAACAATAAACATCTCATTTTCTGGTGTGGTTATTAAATGTGTTTTAAGGCATTTCCAACTTCGTCGGTTGCTATGTAGAGTGCCGCTTTCCATCATTTTCAGCAGACCGCATTGCATAATGGTTAGTTTCATGCTTGTAACAATATCAATCCAAAAATTTTACTTTTTTTTTTTTTTTTTTACGTAAAGAGTAAAAAAAAATTGTGGATTTTACCGCTGTTTTTGTACAGACAAAAACTGGCAGCTTAGTTGCCAGACTTTTACTGTAAAATATATGGTGTGTTTTTTAATTATTATTATTACTATTAGAGATGTCCGATAATATCGGCCGGCCGATATTATCGGCCGATAAATGCTTTAAAATGTAATATCGGAAATTATCGGTATCGTTTTTTTTATTATCGGTATCGTTGTTTGTTTTTTTTGTTTGTTTTTTTTAATAAATGAAGTGAAGTGAAGTGAATTACATTTATATAGCGCTTTTTCTCAAGTGACTCAAAGCGCTTTACATAGTGAAACCCAATATCTAAGTTACATTTAAACCAGTGTGGGTGGCACTGGGAGCAGGTGGGTAAAGTGTCTTGCCCAAGGACACAACGGCAGTGACTAGGATGGCGGAAGCGGGGATCGAACCTGCAACCCTCAAGTTGCTGGCACGGCTGCTCTACCAACCGAGCTATACCGCCATCAGTATATCCACATAAAAACCACAAGATACACTTACAATTAGTGCACCAAACCAAAAAACCTCCCTCCCCCATTTACACTCATTCACACAAAAGGGTTGTTTCTTTCTGTTATTAATATTCTGCTTCCTACATTATATATCAATATATATCAATACAGTCTGCAAGGGATACAGTCCGTAAGCACACATGATTGTGCGTGCTGCTCGTCCACTAATAGTACTAACCTTTAACAGTTAATTTTACTCATTTTCATTAATTACTAGTTTCTATGTAACTGATTTCATATTGTTTTACTTTCTTTTTTATTCAAGAAAATGTTTTTAATTTATTTATCTTATTTTACTAATTTTTTTTAATTTTTTTTTAACGTAAAGAGTAAAAAAAAATGGTGGATTTTACCGCTGTTTTTGTACAGAAAAAAAACGGCAGCTTAGTTGCCAGACTTTTACTGTAAAATATATGGTGTGTTTTTTAATTATTATTGTTATTATTTAGTACCCTCAGCAAAAGTGTAGAGGCTAAAAATGGTTAGTTTTGTGCTTGTAACAATATGAATCTAAATATATTTTTTAAATTGTTTTATTTTATTACTGTTTTTTACAGACAAAAACGGCAGCTAAGTTGCCAGACTTTTACTGTAAAATATATGGTGTGTTTTTTAATTAATATTATGATTATTTAGTACCCTCAGCAAAAGTGTAGAGGCTAAAAATGGTTAGTTTCGTGCTTGTAACAATATGAATCTAAATATATATTTTTTTAAATTTGATTTTATTACTGTTTTTTACAGAAAAAAAATGGCAGCTTAGTTGCCAGACTTTTACTGTAAAATATATGGTGTGTTTTTTAATTATTATTATTATTATTATTTAGTACCCTCAGCAAAAGTGTAGACACTAAAAATGGTTAGTTTCGTGCTTGTAACAATATGAATCTAAATATATATTTTTTTTAATGTTTTTTTACAGAAAAAAAACGGCAGCTTAGTTGCCAGACTTTTACTGTAAAATATATGGTGTGTTTTTTAATTATTATTATTATTATTTAGTACCCTCAGCAAAAGTGTAGAGGCTAAAAATGGTTAGTTTCATGCTTGTAACAATATGAATCTAAATATATTTTTAAAAATTGTGGATTTTACCACTGTTTTTTACAGAAAAAAGCTGGCATCTTAGTTGCCAGACGTTTACTGTAAAATATATGGTGTGTTTTTTAATTATTATTATTTTCACAACATATTACTGTCAATATAAATACAGTACCCTCAGCAAAAGTTTAGACACGCTCCCCTGTGCTAGCGAATGGCAAGTTGTCCCTAAACTTCTGACGGAGCATTCCGGTTCTTTTTTTACATTTGTATTTATTTTATTTGTATTTTTTTCATTAATCAGTCCAACAAAATAATACACCATAACACCATAATAACACAATTCCAAAAACCATTGCGCAAACTCCATTCTGATGCTCCTTTCATGCCAACCGCATTATTAACCACAATCATTTCCGGGTGTTGTTGTTAAAACGGCGCAGGAGGGCTACAACGGCTACAACTATCTTCGTCCCAAAGGCACGTTGCCAGGTGTGTTATTAGACAGCTGTTGAAAATATCCCATTGCCAACCCCTCCCCCCTAAATTTGACATTGAGGCACATATTCCGCAACTACCCCCCCCCCCCCCCCCCCCCCCCCCCCCCCCCCCCACCCCGCCGCCTCTCAGGGTGACACACAAACAAGCGCTCCTACTGCACCGCGATGACGGGAGTCTATAAAAAGCAATACTGTGTGACGGTGGCACACTTCAAGGTACATTTGTCTCAGCACCTTGACATTATTCTCTTTCTTTTTTTCCTTCTTCTTCTTACGAAAACAACTCAAATCTTTTTCTCCCCCCCCCAAGTCAACCGCTTTAAGGCACCCCGAGACATGAGCCACGATGTCAGGGAGCACGGCAGTCAATCACGCCGACATATTTCTGTGGCGGATGTACAGTGAATGGCGGTCAAGTCGACTTTAATTAGGGCAGGGGTCACCAACGTGGTGCCCGCGGGCACCAGGTAGCCCGTAAGGACCAGATGAGTAGCCCGCTGGCCTGTTCTAAAAATAGCTCAAATAGCAGCACTTACCAGTGAGCTGCCTCTATTTTTTAAATTGTATTTATTTACTAGCCAGCTGGTCTCGCTTTGCCCGACATTTTTAATTGTAAGAGAGACAAAACTCAAATAGAATTTGACTTGGTCTTCACTTTTTTAAATAAATTCATTCATTTTGTTACTTTGCTTCTTATAACTTTCAGAAAGACAATTTTAGAGACAAAAATCCAACCTTAAAAATGATTTTAGGACTTTTAAACACATATACCTTTTTACCTTTTAAATTCCTTCCTCTTCTTTCCTGAAAATTTAAATCAATGTTCAGGTAAATTTTATTTTTTTTATTGTAAAGAATAATAAATACATTTTAATTTAATCCTTCATTTTAGCTTCTGTTTTTTCGACGAAGAATATTTGTGAAATATTTCTTCATACTTATTATGATTAAAATTCAAAAAAAATATTCTGGCAAATCTAGAAAATCTGTAGAATCAAATTTAAATTTTATTTCAAAGTCTTTTGAATTTCTTTTAAAAATTTTGTTCTGGAAAATTTAGAAGAAATAATGATTTGTCTTTGTTAGAAATATAGCTTGGTCCAATTTGTTATATATTCTAACAAAGTGCAGATTGGATTTTAACCTATTTAAAACATGTCATCAACATTCTAAAATTAATCTTAAGCAGGAAAAATTACTAATGATGTTCCATAAATAATTTTTTTAATTTTTTCAAAAAGATTCGAGTTAGCTAGTTTTTCTCTTCTTTTTTTCGGTTGAATTTTGAATTTTAAAGAGTCGAAATTGAAGATAAACTATGTTTCAAAATGTAATTGTCATTTTTTTTTTCGTGTTTTCTCCACTTTTAAACCGTTCAATTAAGTGTAAATATCATTAATTATTAATAATAACATAGAGTTAAAAGTAAATTGAGCAAATTGGCTATTTCTGGCAATTTATTGAAGTGTGTATCAAACTGGTAGCCCTTCGCGTTAATCACTACCCAAGAAGTAGCTCTTGGTGTCAAAAAGGTTGGTGACCCCTGAATTAGAGTCTACACGCAAGTGCAAATTACTACACCATGATGCCGTGTGGTCAGGGAAACGTTGGGACAATCCCTGAGAATTCCTACGGGCGCCCCTGCTTATGTTATGTGTGTGTAATAGTACAGTAAGAAAGGGATTACCTATGCATGGTCATGCACATAGTACACATTTTTTGTATATATTGTTTTTTAAATCACCTGTCATGTATACTGTGTATATGTACATCATTTATCCATTTTTTTTAATGTAATTTTTTATATACATGTTACAGGTTGCACATATTTTATTATTGAATGTATCATATGTGATACGTATTTAACGGGCCACAATGGAAACAAGCCTTTTAGGCTTTTTGTGCCGTCCGTTTGCCTTTTTTTTTTAAAAGCATTACATGGATTCAATTATTTGAGATGTCAATAAACTTCTCAATCAACCAATCAATCAAAAAAACCTGACACATGAAACGTGACAAGTTGGGCGGGGATGCGCTACCCGCTTTAGCCGGCAGATGGCAGCGTTGAGTGTCTTGGAATGCGTTTCCGTGGCAATTCCAACTTCGAACACGGCGTCGGTTGCTATGTAGAGTGCCGCTTTCCATCATTTTCAGCAGACTGCATTGCGGAATGGTTAGTTACAGTACGAAGGGGATTCATATGGCCCCATTGGTCGCGGTTTACCTGACACATGAAACGTGACAAAATAAGGGTGATGCACTATCCGCTTTAGCCGGCAGATGGCAGTGTTGAGTATCTTAAAATGTGTTTTGTGGCAATTCTAACTTCAAACACAGCGTCGGTTGCTATGTAAAGTGCCGCTTTCCATCGTTTTCAGCAGACCGCATTGCAGAATGATTAGTTTCTTTCATGCAAAATCCAGCCCCTGCTGGTGTTATGTGTGTATAACACTACAGTAAGAAGGGGATTCATATGGCCCCATTGGTCGTGGTTTACCTGACACATGAAACGTGACAAAATTCGGGTGATGCACGATCCGCTTTCGCCGGCAGATGGCAGTGTTGAGTATCTTAAAATGTGTTTTCGTGGCTATTCCAACTTCAAACACAACGTCGGTTGCTATGTAAAGTGCCGATTTCCATCATTTTCAGCAAACCGCATTGCAGAATGGTTAATTTTATGAAAAAAAACAGCCCCTGCTCGTGTTATGTGTGTAACAGTACAGTAAAAAGTGGATTCATATGGCCCCATTGGTCGCGGTTTACCTGACACATGAAACGTGACAAAATTAGGGTGATGCACGATCCGCTTTAGCCGGCAGATGGCAGTGTTGAGTATCTTAAAATGCATTTTGTGGCAATTACAACTTCAAACACAGCATTGGTTGCTATGTAGAGTGGCACTTTTCATCATTTTCAGCAGACTGCATTGCAGAATGGTTAGTTTTATGCAAAATCCAGCCCCTGCTGGTGTTATGTGTGTAACAGTACAGTAAGAAGGGGATTCATATGGCCCCATTGGTCGCGGTTTACCTGACACATGAAACGTGACACAATGGGGGTGACGCACTATCCGCTTTAGCCAGTAGATGGCAGTGTTGAGTATCTTAAAATGTGTTTTGTGGCAATTACAACTTCAAACACAGCGTCGGTTGCTATCGAGAGTGGCACTTTTCATCATTTTCAGCAGACCGCATTGCAGAATGGTTCGTTTCATGCAAAATCCAGCCCTTTAAGATGTTATGTGTGTATAATAGTACAGTAAGAAGTGGATTCATATGGCCCCATTGGTCGCGGTTTACCTGACACATGAAACGTGACAAAATTAGGGTGATGCACGATCCACTTTAGCCGGCAGATGGCAGTGTTGAGTATCTTAAAATGCGTTTTGTGGCAATTACAACTTCGAACACCGCGTCAGTTGCTATGTAGAGTGGCGCTTCCCATCATTTTCAGCAGACCGCATTGCAGAATGATTAGTTTCATGCGAAATCCAGCCCTTTAAGATGTTATGTGTGTATAATAGTACAGTAAGAAGGAGATTCATATGGCCCCATTGTTCGCTGTTTACCTGACACATGAAACGTGACAAATTGGGAGGGGATGCACGATCCGCTTTAGCCAGCAGATGGCAGCGTTGAGTATCTGAAAATGCATTTTGTGGCAATTCCAACTTCGAACACCGCGTCAGTTGCTATGTAGAGTGGCGCTTTCCATCATTTTCAGCCGACCGCATTGCAAAATGGTTAGTTTCAAGTGAGATCCACCCAGGAATGGGGTCATATGAATCCCTTCCCTACTGTGGGGAGAAACTCATCATTTGTTTAGGATCTGGAATGTTCTGTAGCAGTCATTCTGGAACTGTACCACTAGGGCAGGGGTGTCAAACTTGTTTTTATGGGGGCCACACCGCAGTCATGGCTGCCATTAGAGGGCCGCTTGTAACGGTAAATAATTAATGATTTTTCCTCTGGATTTAAATGTTTTCCTTTTTTTTTTACATAAAGAGAAAAAAACTGGCAGCTTAGTTGCCAGACTTTTACTGTAAAATATATGGTGTTTTTAATGTATTTATTATTATTATTTTTACAACGCATTACTGTAAATAGAAATACAGTACCGCTGTTTAATTTTATTTTGGCAATTTAGCTGCCAGTTTTTTTTTTTACCATAATAAAATGTGGAACCATACAATCATCAACCGAGGATTTTACAGTAAGAAATACAAATAAAATAAAAATACTGAAAACTTTTTTTCAACTTACAATAATATGCTGTAAAAAAAAAAATCCCTAAATTGTACAGTAAAATCTATTGGTCATTTTTATAGTGTACACGTTGATGGATAACTATTTAAGGCAGATATATAAGTGTTTATTTGGATTTTCCCCCAAAAAGTTAGATAGTACAATATTTGTTTTCCCTGTCAAACTAGGAAAAAAAGAACTAATATATTTAGTAAGAAAATAAGAAAGTGAAGAAAGAAAAATATAATGTATTTTATTGACACATATTATTTCCAGGCTTTTGCGGGCCATATAAAATGACATGGAGGGCCAGATGTGGCCCACGGGCCCTTGAGTTGTGACACCTGTGCACTAGTGGTACTGTGCATGGAGCATCGTGTGTAATGTGGTCATAAATATCAAATATATTGTTCAATAAAAACTCTGCCTTGTTTTTAATGAATACTTAGGCCTACCACGCTACTGTATTTAAATGTTGGTCAATTTGGTGGTACTTGGTGCAAAAAAAGTTTAAGAATTACATTAAAAACTACTCGCTAAAGACTAGGGCAGGGGTCACCAACGCGGTGCCCGCGGGCACCAGGTAGCCCGTAAGGACCAGATGAGTAGCCCGCTGGCCTGTTCTAAAAATAGCAGCACTTACAAGTGAGCTGCCTTTATTTTTTACATTTTATTTGTCTACTAACAAGCTGGTCTCGCTTTGCCCGACATTTTTAATTCTAAGAGAGACAAAACTCAAATAGAATTTGAAAATCCAAGAAAATATTTTAAAGACTTGGTCTTCTTTTGTTTAAATAAATTCATTAATTTTGTTACTTTGCTTCTTTTAACTTACAGAAAGACAATTTTAGAGACAAAATACAACCTTAGAAATGATTTTAGGATTTTTAAACACATATACCTTTTTACCTTTTAAATTCCTTCCTCTTCTTTCCTGACAATTTAAATCAATGTTCAAGTAAAAAAAATGTTTTTATTGTAAAGAATAATAAATAAAATTTAATTACATTTTTCATTTTAGCTTCTGTTTTTTCGACGAAGAATATTTGTGAAATATTTCTTCAAACTTATGGATAAAATTCAAAAAAAATATTCTGGCAAATCTAGAAAATCTGTAGAATCAAATTTAAATCTTATTTCAAAGTCTTTTGAATTTCTTTTAAAATTTTTGTCCTGGAAAATCTAGAAGAAATAATGATTTGTCTTTGTTAGAAATATAGCTTGGTCCAATTTGTTATATATTCTAACAAAGTGCAGATTGGATTTTAACCTATTTAAAACATGTCATCAAAATTCTAAAATTAATCTTAATCAGGAAAAATTACTAATGATGTTCCATAAATTTTTTTTTTTTTTTTTTTTAAAGATTCGAATTAGCTACTTTTTCTCTTCTTTTTTTCGGTTGAATTTTGAATTTTAAAGAGTCAAAATTGAAGATAAACTATATTTCAAAATTTTATTGTCATTTTTGTTGTGTTTTCTCCTCTTTTAAACCGTTCAAATAAGTGTAAATATCATTAATTATTAATAATAACATAGAGTTAAAGGTAAATTGAGCAAATTGGCTATTTCTGGTAATTTTCTGAAGTGTGTATCAAACTGGTAGCCCTTCGCATTAATCACTACCCAAGAAGTAGCTCTTGCTTTCAAAAAGGTTGGTGACCCCTGGACTAGGGGTACTAAACAAACTTGTATTAATATCTAAATTGCGATTCTCATTTATTCCGGTCGAATGATTTTAAACAACAATTCCTATATATAAAAAAAAGAAAAACTTCACTTAATAAAAAAACATTTTTAAAAATGCTTTTTTTAGGCCATCTTCTGTAGCCACTGTGCATGGAGTATTGTTGTTGTGTGTGTAATGTTACAGTGGCCATAAATATCAAATATACTTGTCAAAAAAACAAAAAAAAAATCTGCCTTGTTTTTAATGAATACTTAGGCCTACTACGCTACTGTAATTAAATGTCGGTCATTATGGTGGTACTTGGGGGGAAAAGTTTGAGAACCACAGGGATTACATTAAAAAGTACTCACTAAAGACTAGGGATGCTAAAAAAATGTTTAAAAAAATAAAATAATAATATCCAAATTGTGATTGTCATTTATTCTGGTCAAATGATAATTTTTCAAAAATGATTCCTATTAAAAGAAAAAAAAAATTATAAATATATATATATTTTTTAATACTTTTTTTAGGCCGTCTCCTGTACTCACTGCACATTTTCGTCTTACGCCAGCAGCCACGAGGAGATTTAGTAACCTGATTTGTCAACATTTTATCATTTTGACACCAAATAATGGATATTTGAATTGAGAATCATGTTCAGAATTGAATTCAATTGAATTGAATCGACTGAAGACGCAAATCCAGAAATGTTTTAAAGTATTGTTTTCGATAAATGTACGCGATATCAAATATAATTGTTGAATCAAAAAACTCTGCCTTGTTTTTAATGAATACTTGGGCCTACTATGCTACTGTACTTAAATGTCGGTCAAAGTTTGAGAACCACAGGGATTAAGACTAGGGATGCTAAAAATAAAAATAAAATAATATTAATAATATCAAAATTGCAATTGTCATTTATTCCGGTCAAATGATATTTTTTCAAAAATGATTCTTATTAAAAGAAAAACAACATTTTCATTTTAATTTTTTTTTTTTTTTTTAATACTTTTTTTCTTTTGTACTCACTGCACATTTCCGTCTTACGCTAGCAGCCACGAGGAGCTTTAGTAACCTGATTTGTAAACATTTTATCATGTTTATACCAAATAATGGATATTTGAATTGAGAATCATGTTTTTTTTAAATATTTTTCTCCATAAATGCACGTAATATCAAATATACTTGTTAAATAAAACTACTCTGCCTTGTTTTTAATGAATACTTGGGCCTACTATGCTACTGTATTTAAATGTCGGTCATTTTGGTGGTATTTGGTGAAAAAAGTTTGAGAACCACAGGGATTACATTAAAAACTACTCACTAAAGACTAGGGATGCTAAAAAAATAAATAATAATAATAGTAATAATATCCAAATCATGATTGTCATTTATTCTGGTCAAATGATAATTTTGCAAAAATTATTCCTATTAAAAGAAAGAAAAAATTATCATATTTTTCTAAACATAATAATAATATCCAAATCGTGATAGTCATTTATTCTTGTGAAATGATAATTTTTCAAAAATAATTCCTACTAAAAGAAAAAAAACATTTATATTATTATTATTTATTTTTTAATACTTCTTTCAGGCCGTCTCCTGTACTCACTGCGCATTTTCGTCAGCAGCCACGAGGAGCTTTAGTAACCTGATTTGAAAACATTCTTATACCAAATAATGGATATTTGATTCATGTTCATGACTCGTCACTCCAAGAATCAGAATTGAATCTACTAAAGGCGGAAATCCAGATATTTTTAAAAATATTTTTCTCCATAAATGCACGTGATATCAAATATATTGTAAATAAAACAATTTTGCCTTGTTTTTAATTAATACTTGGGCCTACTATGCTACTGTACTTAAATGTCGGTCAAAGTTTGAGAACCACAGAGATTACATTAAAAAGTACTCTCTAAAGACTAGGGATGCTAAAAAACAATAAAAAATAATAATAATATCCAGATCATGATTGTCATTTAATCTGGTCAAATGATCATTTTGCAAAAATGATTCCTATTAAAAGAAAAAAAACATTTATATTGTTTTATTTTATTTTTTTAAATATTTTTTTAGTCCATCTCCTGTACTCACTGCGCATTTTCGTCTTACGCCAGCAGCTTTAGTAACCTGATTTGTAAACATGTTATCATTTTTATACCAAATAATGGATATTTGAATTGAGAATCAGAATTGAATCTACTAAAGACGCAAATCCAGACATCTTTTTAAATATTTTTCTCCATAAATGCACGTGATATCAAATATATTGTTAATAAAACAACTCTGCCTTGTTTTTAATGAATACTTGGGCCTACTATGCTACTGTACTTAAATGTCGCTCAAAGTTTGAGAACCACAGGGATTACATTAAAAAGTACTCTCTAAAGACTAGGGATGCTAAAAAAAATTTTTTTTAAATAATAATATCCAGATCGTGATTGTCATTTAATTTGGTCAAATGATCATTTTGCAAAAATTATTCCTATTAAAAGAAAAAAAAAACATTTATATTGTTTTATTTTATTTTTTTAAATATTTTTTTAGTCCATCTCCTGTACTCACTGCGCATTTTCGTCTTACGCCAGCAGCTTTAGTAACCTGATTTGTAAACATGTTATCATTTTTATACCAAATAATGGATATTTGAATTGAGAATCAGAATTGAATCTACTAAAGACGCAAATCCAGACATTTTTTTTAAATATTTTTCTCCATAAATGCACGTGATATCAAATATATTGTTAATAAAACAACTCTGCCTTGTTTTTAATGAATACTTGGGCCTACTATGCTACTGTACTTAAATGTCGGTCAAAGTTTGAGAACCACAGGGATTACATTAAAAAATACTCACTAAAAGACTAAGGATGCTAAAAAAAAATAAAATAAAAAATAATAATATCCAAATCGTGATGGTAATTTATTCTGGTCAAATGATAATTTTGCAAAAATTATTCCTATTAAAAGAAAAAAAACATTTATATTGTTTTATTTTATTTTTTTAAATATTTTTTTAGTCCATCTCCTGTACTCACTGCGCATTTTCGTCTTACGCCAGCAGCTTTAGTAACCTGATTTGTAAACATTTTATCATTTTTATACCAAATAATGGATATTTGAATTGAGAATCAGAATTGAATCTACTAAAGACGCAAATCCAGACATCTTTTTAAATATTTTTCTCCATAAATGCACGTGATATCAAATATATTGTTAATAAAACAACTCTGCCTTGTTTTTAATGAATACTTGGGCCTACTATGCTATTGTATTTAAATGTCGCTCAAAGTTTGAGAACCACAGGGATTACATTAAAAAGTACTCACTAAAGACTAGGGATGCTAAAAAAAAATTAAAAAAAATAATAATATCCAGATCGTGATTGTCATTTAATCTGGTCAAATGATCATTTTGCAAAAATGATTCCTATTAAAAGAAAGAAAACATTTGTATTGTTTTATTTTATTTTTTTAAATATTTTTTTAGTCCATCTCCTGTACTCACTGCGCATTTTCGTCTTACGCCAGCAGCTTTAGTAACCTGATTTGTAAACATTTTATCATTTTTATACCAAATAATGGATATTTGAATTGAGAATCAGAATTGAATCTACTAAAGACGCAAATCCAGACATTTTTTTTAAATATTTTTCTCCATAAATGCACGTGATATCAAATATATTGTTAATAAAACAACTCTGCCTTGTTTTTAATGAATACTTGGGCCTACTATGCTACTGTACTTAAATGTCGCTCAAAGTTTGAGAACCACAGGGATTACATTAAATAGTACTCTCTAAAGACTAGGGATGCTAAAAAAAATTAAAAAAAATAATAATATCCAGATCGTGATTGTCATTTAATCCGGTCAAATTATCATTTTGCAAAAATGATTCCTATTAAAAGAAAAAAAACATTTATATTGTTTTATTTTATTTTTTTAAATATTTTTTTAGTCCATCTCCTGTACTCACTGCGCATTTTCGTCTTACGCCAGCAGCTTTAGTAACCTGATTTGTAAACATGTTATCATTTTTATACCAAATAATGGATATTTGAATTGAGAATCAGAATTGAATCTACTAAAGACGCAAATCCAGACATTTTTTTAAAAATATTTTTCTCCATAAATGCACGTGATATCAAATATATTGTTAATAAAACAACTCTGCCTTGTTTTTAATGAATACTTGGGCCTACTATGCTACTGTACTTAAATATCGGTCAAAGTTTGAGAACCACAGGGATTACATTAAAAACTACTCACTAAAGACTAGGGATGCTAAAAAAAAATTAAAAAAAATAATAATATCCAGATCGTGATTGTCATTTAATCTGGTCAAATTATCATTTTGCAAAAATGATTCCTATTAAAAGAAAAAAAACATTTATATTGTTTTATTTTATTTTTTTAAATATTTTTTTAGTCCATCTCCTGTACTCACTGCGCATTTTCGTCTTACGCCAGCAGCTTTAGTAACCTGATTTGTAAACATTTTATCATTTTTATACCTAATAATGGATATTTGAATTGAGAATCAGAATTGAATCTACTAAAGACGCAAATCCAGACATCTTTTTAAAGATTTTTCTCCATAAATGCACGTGATATCAAATATATTGTTAATAAAACAACTCTGCCTTGTTTTTAATGAATACTTGGGCCTACTATGCTACTGTACTTAAATGTCGCTCAAAGTTTGTGAACCACAGGGATTACATTAAAAAGTACTCACTAAAGACTAGGGATGCTAAAAAAAATAAAAAATAATAATAATATCCAGATCGTGATTGTCATTTAATCTGGTCAAATGATCATTTTGCAAAAATGATTCCTATTAAAAGAAAAAAAACATTTATATTGTTTTATTTTATTTTTTGAAATATATTTTTTTAGTCCATCTCCTGTACTCACTGCGCATTTTCGTCTTACGCCAGCAGCTTTAGTAACCTGATTTGTAAACATTTTATCATTTTTATACCAAATAATGGATATTTGAATTGAGAATCAGAATTGAATCTACTAAAGACGCAAATCCAGACATTTTTAAAAATATTTTTCTCCATAAATGCACGTGATATCAAATATATTGTTAATAAAACAACTCTGCCTTGTTTGTAATGGATACTTGGGCCTACTATGCTACTGTACTTAAATATCGGTCAAAGTTTGAGAACCACAGGGATTACATTAAAAAGTACTCTCTAAAGACTAGGGATGCTAAAACAAATTTAAAATAATAATAATATCCAGATTGTGATTGTCATTTAATTTGGTCAAATGATCATTTTTCAAAAACAATTCCTATTAAAATATAAAAAAAATGTATATTAATTTTATTTTATTTTTTAAAATACTATTTTTAGGCCGTCTCCTGTACTCACTGCGCATTTCCGTCTTACGCCAGCAGCTATAGTAACCTGATCTGAAAACATTTCATCATTTTTACACTAAATAATGGATATTTGAGTCGTGTTCATTACTCGTCACTCCAAGAATCAGCATTTTTTAAATTTTATTTTATTTTTTTTCGATTTTTATCTTATACTCAACTTAATTGACCAGTGTATGAGGGATTCAAGCAGGGGGTGTGCAACATGCACCCCGTGGGCAATAAACAGCCCACCGGCGCACTTGATTTGGCCCCGTGCATTTCTCAAAAGTGTTATTTTAAAAAATGAAATACAATTCTATAAATAAGCACTTTAAAAAAAGCCCAAGAAAAAATAAATAGGATTCCCATCAGGAACGCCTTGCACACTAAAAGTGACATTATGGAGAAAATGGACAATAAGATGCCATTTTTTTCCTGTCAAATCCCATTTCTGTCAGGCGTCCACTCCATTTTTCCACACCTGCACCCATGAGGTCAACTTCCACGCAAGGGGGAGGCGAGGTCATGCTGCACCAAAAAAAAAAAAAAAAAAAAAAAAAAAAAAAACCTCACCCCGCTTCTTTTTTTTTCTTTTTTTTTAACGACATTGACGTGCTTGCAGCCGCCTCCTGTTGCGCGCCCGGCGTCGAACGCGTGGACAAAAAAAAAAAAAAAAAAAAAAGTCGCTCACCTATTCGGATGACGTGGGGCATCCCGTGCGAGTGTCGAATCCACAAGAGACACGCCAGCGTCCACGTCCAGTATTCCCAAGTCACACTCCGGGTGGGAAGGCGCCACGGGTGCCGCATGCTGGATATAAAGTCCCCCCCACAGCCACTTTTTCTCTTTCTTTCTCGCGCGTGGGAGAGACTCCTTTAAAATTCCACAGTGTCCAAGTGTCCTCTCATACTTGCAGCATTCCTCCAAAATGTTTTGTTTTTTTTTTTCCCCAAACTGAAACAAAAAAAAAGCAGGCGCTCCCGCGCAACGTCTGCGTCCACTCCTTCCACGGGCGCGAGTGTGGACTGGTTGCCTTCTGCGCGCACACGCTATCGCAACTCCCCCCCCCCCCCCCCCACCCCGGTCCCCCTCCTTTTTTTTTTTTTTTTTTTTTTTTGCGGGACTTAACCACACGCGCACGAAAACGCGCGCCAAGACCACGCGTGAACGAGCGCTACCCAATTGGATGCTGTTGGATCTATTTTGCGTGTCCTTCCGCGACGCGCAGGTGGACCAAAAAAAAAAAAAGGGGGGGGGGGCGTGGGGGGGGGGGTTACTGTGATGCTCCTCCGCGTTCTGCTTTGCGCGCACGCACCCACGCACGCACGCAGGGCAATGCGCGGGCGTGAGGCTGCAGGTGGTCCAGCGAACGTGCGCGCTTTGATTAATGCGCGGCGGTTACGCGCGCGTAACTGTCAACAGTGAAGAATTTTTTTATTTTTTATTATTATTATTATTATTATTATTATTATTATTATTATTATTATTATTATTATTAAATAGCCAACAGTCATAGTCCTAATGTACTTTACTGTCTTTATATTGCTCTACATGAGGGGCAGCCACTAGATGGCACTAGACTAGTGTGTTATGTGTATATTTGTATAACTACCATCCATCCATCTTCTTCCGCTAATCTGAGGTCGGGTCGCGGGGGCGGCAGCCTAAGCAGGGAAGCCCAGACTTTCCCTCTCCCCCAGCCACTTTGTCCAGCTCTTCCATAAATCCATAAAAGGATCCCGAGGCGTTCCCAGGCCAGCCGGGAGACATACCGTATTTCTTTGAATTGGCGCCCGGAATATGGTATTCGCATGCCTCGAATTACAGCCGGGTCAAACTCGTTTCGCAAAATAATTAGCGCATGCTCGGCACTTCCCCCGGGTCAAATATGAGTCATTAAATGACTCCCGCCTCCTGGTGGTAGAGGGCGCTAGTGATCCTTCTTGCGACTGCTGGTGCTGCAGAAGAAGACAACCGGCAGCAAGAGTGCGTAGCCATTGTTTGCTTGGACTTTTACCAATGGAGGATTACATATCTAAAATAAAACCGTTTTCTAAACCGGACTTTCAATCGAAGCAGAAAGTAATACTTAAAAGGAAGATCTCCATCGAGACAGAGATACTTTTAAAACTGAAGAAAGATAAGGAAGACTTCTATATCGATGCTTTTCTTCAAAAGGAGCTGGCATGGACTCATTTATACCTAAAGGTAAGACAATAATAACATTTTTTTTTATTAAATGTGCTTTTCATGATAAGGTAAGCGCCGGAGTGAGAAGAGGTTTTAAAATAATTAGCGCATGCTTGGCCATCCCGCAGGCCTCTGGTAAGCGCTGGAGTGACAGGAGGTTTTAAATTAATTAGCGCCCCTGCGGCTATTCAAGGAAATACGGTAGTCTACCCCAGTGATTTTCAACCACTGTGCCGCGGCACACTAGTGTGCCGTGAGATATTGTCTGGTGGACCGTGGGAAATTATGCAACTTCACCTAATTGGTCCCAAAAAATATTTTTTGCAAATCAATAATCATAATGATGTGCCGTTGTCTAGTGCAGTGTTTTTCAACCACTGTGCCGCAGCACACTAGTGTGCCGTGAGATACAGTCTGATGTGCCGTCCAAGTCTTTAATTACCGATACCGATATCAACCGATACCGATATATAAAGTTGTGGAATTAACACATTATTACGCCTAATTTGGACAACCAGGTATGGTGAAGATAAGGTCCTTTTAAAAATAAAAATAAAAAATAAAATAAGATAAAGAAATTAAAATCAATCAATCAATCAATCAATGTTTATTTATATAGCCCTAAATCACAAGTGTCTCAAAGGGCTGTACAAGCCACAACGACATCCTCGGTACAAAATAATTTTCTTGAATAAAAAAGAAAGTAAAACAATATAAAAACAGTTACATAGAAACTAGTAATTAATGAAAATTAGTAAAATTAACTGTTAAAGGTTAGTACTATTAGTGGAGCAGCAGCACGCACAATCATGTGTGCTTACGGACTGTATCCCTTGCAGACTGTATTGATATATATTGATATATAATGTAGGAAGCAGAATATTAATAACAGAAAGAAACAACCCTTTTGTGTGAATGAGTGTAAATGGGGGAGGGAGGTTTTTTGGCTTGGTGCACTAATTGTAAGTGTATCTTGTGTTTTTTATGTTGATCGAATTAAAAAAAAAAAAAAAAAAAAAAAAAACGATACCGATAATAAAAAAAACGATACGGATAATTTCCGATATTACATTTTAAAGCATTTATCGGCCGATAATATCGGCAAGCCAATATTATCGGACATCTCTAATAATAATAATAGATTTTATTTATAAAAAGCACTTTACATTGAGTAAACAACCTCAAAGTGCTAAGGTGTATTAAAAAAATAAATAAATAAATAAACAAAAATAAAAAGATATAAAAAAATAAAAATAATAAATAAATAAATAAAAGCTAGAACAGCAAAATAGCTACAACTAGTATGCATATATTGAAAGAAGGGCTTTGAAGCCTTTTTTAAAAGCCTCCACAGTCTGTGGTGCCCTCAGGTGGTCAGGGAGAGCGTTCCACAGACTGGGAGCGGCGGAGCAGAAAGCCCGGTCTCCCATTGTTCGTAGCTTTGTCCTCAGAGGTTGGAGGAGGTTATAGTCTGTCCGGAGCGGAGGTGTAGTGTGGAGGATTTGGGGGGTGAGTCGTTCTTTGAGGTAGAGGGGGGCATTTCCATGGAGGCACTGGTGGATTAGTAGGGAGACTTTGTATTCCATCCTGAGTGGAACAGGAAGCCATTGAAGAGATTTGAGAGTTGGTGTGATATGGGCCCGAGCTCATCTAAGATGGACTGATGCCAAGTGGAAAAGTGTTCTGTGGTCTGACGAGTCCACATTTCAAATTGTTTTTGGAAACTGTGGACGTCGTGTCCTCCGTAACAAAGAGGAAAAGAACCATCCGGATTGTTAAAGTTGCAAAGTGGAAAAGCCAGCATGTTACCCAAGGCATGGGTAACTTACACATCTGTGAAGGCACCATTAATGCTGAAAGGTACATACAGGTTTTGGAGCAACATATGTTGCCATCCAAGCAACGTTACCATGGACGCCCCTGCTTATTTCAACAAGACAGAGCTAAGCCACATGTTACAACAGTGTGGCTTCATAGTAAAAGAGTGCGGGTACTAGAATGGCCTGCCTGTAGTCCAGACCTGTCTCCCATAGAAAATGTGTGGCGCATTATGAAGCCTAAAATAGCACAACGGAGACCCCCGGACTGTTGAACAACTTAAGCTGTACATCAAGCAAAGTTAGCCAGGCAACCAGGAAGTTATAGCCAGCCTAATAAGAAGTTAGCCAGTCTAACGAGACAGTAGCCAGACTATAAAGAAGTTAGCAAGACTACCAGGAAGTTAGCTAGGCTACCGAAAAGTTAGGCAGACTGCAAGGAAGTTAGCCAGACTACTGAGAAGTTAGCCAGGCTATCGGGAAGTTAGCCAGACTACTAAAAAGTTAGGCAAACTTTGTAAGGAAGTTATCGAGACTTTAAAGAAATTACCCAGACAGCCAGAAAGTTATAGCCAGTCGACCAAGAATTTAGCTAGCTTACCAGGACGATAAACAAGCTACCAGAAAGTAAGAAATCAGCTTGACTACCAGGAAGTTAGCCAGACGACAAGAAAGTTAGACATGCTCCAGGAAGTTAGAGCCAGTCTATCAATAAGTTAACAAGGCTAACTCTTTGTTAAGGCTACCAGAAAGTTAGACAGCCACCAGGAAGTTATAGCCAGTCTATCAGTACGTTAGCCAGGCTACAATAAAGTTAGACAGCTGCCAGGAAATTATAGCCAATCCATCAATAAATCAGCTAGGCTACCACAAAGTTAGCCAGGCAACCAGATAGTTCTAGCTCAGCTACCCGGAAGTTAGCCAGGCTACCAGGAAGTTATAGCCAGCCTAATAAGAAATTAGCCAGTCTAACGAGACAGTAGCCAGACTACAAGGACGTTAGCAAGACTACCTGAAAGTTAGCTAGGCTACCGAAAAGTTAGACGGACTGCAAGGAAGTTAGCCAGACTACCATAAAGTTAGCCAGGCTTCCGAGAAGTTAGCCAGACTACTAAAAAATTAGGCAGACTTTATAAAGAAGTTATCGAGACTTTAAAGAAATTACCCAGACAGCCAGAAAGTTATAGCCAGTCGACCAAAAATTTAGCCTGCTTACCAGGACGATAACCAAGCTACCAGAAAGTTAGACAGGCTACCAGAAAGTAAGAAGTTAGCTTGACTACCAGGAAGTTAGCCAGATGACAAGAAAGTTAGACATGCTGCAGGATGGTAGAGCCAGTCTATCAATAAGTTAACCAGGCTAACAAAGAGTTAGCTTGGCTAAGGCTACCAGAAAGTTAGACAGCCACCAGGAAGTTATAGCCAATCTATCAATACATTAGCCAGGTTACCAGAAAGTTAGACAGCTGCCAGGACATTATAGTCAGTCCTTCAATAAATCAGCAAGGCTACTGATAAGTTAGCCAGGCTACCACAAAGTTAGCCAGGCAACCAGGAAGTTCTAGCCCAGCGACCCGGAAGTTAGTCAGGCTACCAGTTATAGCCAGCCTAATAAGAAGTTAGCGAGGCTACAGAGAAGTTAGGCAGACTACCAGGAAGTTAGCCAGGCTACCAACAAGTTAGACAGACTTTGAGGAAGTTAGCCAGACTACAAGGGAGTTAGCCAGGCCACCAAAAAGTTAGCAACTTTTGACAACGTTTATTCAATGTCAGGTTGTGATGAAAAAGGGAGGACCTAAAATAGAACATTAAGGAACACCACTAGTATAACTAAATGACTACTGACTCACATCTGAACAACTAACTACAGCAGTTACATAAATCAAATAATGACAAATAACTGCCAAAAAGGAGAGGACTTGAAGGGATGCCTTAAAGAACGCCTGAGTTATATAAATGTTTAAACCCGTGTTCTATGTTCAATGATAGCACGTCAATGCAAGGATCTGCCAATGTGTTCACAGTGGTCTACGTTTCTTTCAACAAAAAGGGGCATGTGGAGGTTGCCCTCCTGTGGGTTCTCCTGACCACAAAGATGCTCTCGTGGGCCTGGTAGTCTGGGTAACAAGTCTTTTATTTTTCATATAGCGGTAGGGTTTTGCTTTCCAGCAAAATGTCTCTCAGCCTCATGCGTCCGCTCACCAGCCACTCCAACCACGTCTCTCGTTCCAGCTGCTGCTAATAAGGGCGACAGGTGATTAGATAACAAGCCCCAGCTGGGCAATCTACTCACCTGCCGCTGACTTTGAGGCCGGTCCTTACACACCCCGCTCCGCGGCAGGCCCGCAGACCACGCCCCCCTCCACACAGCACATTACCGTTTGTAGGAGTTTGCTGAAAAAAATGTGTCCCGATTTTTTAACTGAACTCGTTACGGTGTCATTCCCGGGCCAGAAGTTGATTAAACCTGGTTTATGGCCAGGGACTATGGTTAGGGTGGATGGTCAAACACCTCGGGGCTTAGTGTTACCAAAAATAGTCGGAAGGTTTAGGTTTAGGTTAAGGTCTAGAGCACAGGTGTCAAACTCAAGGCAAAATGTGGCCTGTCACCTCATTTTATTTGGCCCTTGAAAGTCTGGAAATAACATGTATCAATAAAGTACTGTACCTTTTCTTACTAAATGTATTATTTATTTCTATTTTGGGCTAAAAAAAAAGATAAGTACTCCATGTAATTATGCTAACTTAAATATTGTCTAATTCAGGGGTCACCAACCTTTTTGAAAGCAAGAGCTACTTCTTGGGTAGTGATTAATGTGAAGGGCTACCAGTTTGATACACACTTCAATAAATTGCCAGAAATAGCCAATTTGCTCAATTTACCTTTAACTCTATGTTATTATTAATAATTAATGATATTTACACTTAATTTAACGGTTTAAAAGAGGAGAAAACACGAAAAAAAATGACAATTAAATTTTGAAAAATAGTTTATCTTCAATTTCGACTCTTTAAAATTCAAAATTCAACCGAAAAAAGGAAGAGAAAAAGTAGCTAATTCGAATCGTTTGAAAAAATTTAAAAAATAATTTATGGAACATCATTAGTCATTTTTCCTGACTAAGATTAATTTTAGAATTTTGATGACATGTTTTAAATAGGTTAAAATCCAATCTGCACTTTGTTAGAATATATAACAAATTGGACCAAGCTATATTTCTAACAAAGACAAATCATTATTTCTTCTAGATTTTCCAGAACAAATTTTTTTAAAGAAATTCAAAAGACTTTGAAATAAGATTTAAATTTGATTCTACAGATTTTCTAGATTTGCCAGAATATTTTTTTTGAATTTTAATCATAATAAGTTTGAAGAAATATTTCACAAATATTCTTCGTCGAAAAAACAGAAGCTAAAATGAAGAATTAAATTAAAATGTATTTATTATTCTTTACAATAAAAAAAATAAAAAAACTTGAAAATTGATTTAAATTGTCAAGAAAGAAGAGGAAGGAATTTAAAAGGTAAAAAGGTATATGTGTTTAAAAATCCTAAAATCATTTTTAAGGTTGTATTTTTTCTCTAAAATTGTCTTTCTGAAAGTTATAAGAAGCAAAATAAAAAAAAATAATGAATTTATTTAAACAAGTGAAGACCAAGTCTTTAAAATATTTTCTTGGATTTTCAAATTCTATTTGAGTTTTGTCTCTCTTAGAATTAAAAATATCGGGCAAAGCGAGACCAGCTTGCTAGTAAATAAATACAATTTAAAAAATAGAGGCAGTTCACTGGTAAGTGCTGCTATTTGAGCTATTTTTAGAACAGGCCAGCGGGCTACTCATCTGGTCCTTACGGGCTACCTGGTGCCCGCGGGCACCGCGTTGGTGACTCCTGGTCTAATTATATAAAAAATCTAATATCAAACATTCAAACCTATTTTGAATAGAAATAAATACCAATAATAATCATTTCAAAGCAAGTTATCCATCAAATTGTGCCGTGTAAAAGTAGCAATAGATTTTATGGTAAAATTGTGAAATTTACTGTGGTTTTTAAAGCATTTTTCTCGAAATGAAAAAAACGGACTTTTTTTTTACTGTAATAAACTGTGTTGCCGTTTTGGCGTTTTCAGTAATACACCGAAAAATCTACAGTTGAAAAAAAAAAAACTGGCAGCTCAGGTGCCAAAATGTTACTGTAAAATTGCATTATTTTTTAAAATTTACGTTAAAAAAAACAAATGCAAATTTTACAGTAAAATTCTGGCGACTGAGCTGCTATTTTTTTTTTTTACCATAAAAACAGCAGTACTGTTTTTCCATTTACAGTGATATACACTACATATTGAGGTAAAATGATTGAATTATTACATTTTAGTTTAAAACATTTTTTTACCAATAAAATGCATCAAACGATTGTGTAATAATAGTATTCACTTTTAAATCCGGCCCTGCGGGGCCAAACATAACTGCGATGTGGTCCTCAGTGTGTTAGAATAAATATGTGTAAGTTATCACACAACTCTTATGCTTAAAGGCCGTTGCTGTAGTTATTATCAATTGTGCTGAAGTTGTACTTTTCTATCCGTGCAAAAAGGACAACTCGCAATCTTGGATTGCGAGTCGTCTCGTTTCAGTGTTTATGTCCAGAACCGGCCTGCTGACTGCCAAGGGCGAACATTGAGTACCATGACGCAGACAAAGCAGAGACAGGGCGATATCACGAGTGTCAGCACATTTGCATTTCTGAATAACCATATATTACGTCTAACTGGGGCTGCTGAAATGACCCCCCTTCCTTCAGAAGCAGCCTCAGTGATGTAACCAGGGACCTCCTAAATAAATAGAGGAGCACGTGGGCTGTGCCTTAGATCAGTGGTCACCAACTTTTTTGTAACAGCGGACCGGTCAACCCTTGAAAATGTATCCCTGCAGATTGTATTGATTTATATTGATATATAATGTAGGAACCAGAAATATTAATAACAAAAAGAAACAACTCTTTCGTGCGAATGAGTGTAAACGGGGTAGGGTGGTTTTTTGGGTTGGTGCACTAATTAGGGACCGAGTCCCTTTGGGACAGAGGACCCTATTGAATTTCTAGCGTTTTATTATTATACCGCCGCCTCTTTGAGCTGTAATTTGACCCTCTTAACATGCTTCAAAACTCACCAAATTGGACACACATCAGGACTGGTGAAAATTGCGATCTAATCAAAAAACCAAACCCCAAAACTCAAAATTGCGCTCTAGCGCCCCCTAGGAAGAAAACAGACAAAACTGCCTCTAACTCCCAGTAGGAATGTTGTAGAGACATGAAACCAAAACCTCTATGTAGGTCTTACTTAGGCCTATATTTCATACACTCACAACCCCCAGCAAAAATCAACAGGACGTTTGCAATTCCCCCTTCAAAACAAAAGTTGTGTAAAAACTGTCACCTTTTTTCAAACATTATCTCCTCTGAGCGCTTTTGTCATGTCGGCTTCAAATTAGCACAGGAGAAAGATTGAACCCTTCTGATTAAAAGTTGATGAAAAAGTTTTAATTACTGCTCCGGTTTGGATTTTATGAGCCCTCAAAGTCGGTCCCGTCCATCGCTGCTTGCAGCTTTAATTTTAAGTGTATCTTGCGTTTTATATGTTGATTTAATTTAAAAAAAATAAAATCATTTTATTTTTATTCTTTATTTCTTGTGCGGCCCGGTACCAATCGATCCACGGAGCGGTACCGGGCCGCGGCCCGGTGGTTGGGGACCACTGCCTTAGAGCGTAGGTTGGAACTGTAACTAAGTGTACAGCCCAAAACGTTTTTCCTCATTGAGCAAAATTGAACTCTGTCTCTGCATGATTCCTTGCTTCTTGTCTGTTTAATAGATGTCATCATCAACAACTTTGACACCCCTGGTCTAGAGTTATAGGCTTTTTTGATTGATTGATTGAGACTGTTATTAGTAGGTTGCACAGTGAAGTACAAATTCCGTACAATTGACCACTAAATGGTAACACCCGAATAAGTTTTTCAACTTGTTTAAGTCGGGGTCCACTTAAATTGATTCATGATACATATACTATCATATATACTATCATCATAATACAGTCATCACACAAGATAATCACAATGAATTATTTACAATCAGGGGTGTGGAGGGGGGTGGGGGGGGGGGGGGGTAGGATATGGACATCAAGGCAATGGTTTAACTTTAAATTGTAAGATCCGATATCGGGGTTTGGGACTACAGTAAATGTCCTCCTTGAGTTTTAGAGTCAGTGTTAGAATAATTGTTTGTAAATGACCACAAAAGCTTTGTATTACATTGAGTTCCTGGCAGGGGGACGGGAGCTGTCTTTGGGGCCTACCAGGAGGAAGGTTTCGTAAAACTCCACTGTGACTTCAAAGCGGACAGATGGCAGGATCTGCCCAATTTCCAGATGAACTCTTTTTGAAGTATTTTACGAACTCTCTTTGAACTATTTTATGGAACTCTTTCTGAACTATTTTACGACCTCTTCTTTTGAACTGTTCGGTAACCAAAGGCAACGCTGTTTACGACCCACTTCCCTCTGGAAGCAGCTGTGGTCAGGTGGGGGGAGAAAGTCAAATAAAGAAGGAGGAGTACAATCTTTTGGCAGAGCGTGGTGGAAGACTGTGAAGAGAGTCCTCAAAATTGAATCCAAATTTAATTCTGTCTCTGTTTAATTCTTTGCCTCTTGTCTTGTTTAATAGATGCCATCAGTGTTTGAACCTGACAGTCAGGGATTCTGGTTTATTTCAAATGTTGTATTTGGGACTTAAGTCAGATATATCTGCAGATCAAATTAGACCGAGCAGACGTGCCTAATGAGTGTTTACCTGAACCCTTTGTGGTGCATTGGCGGGCAGAGTTAGTAAACATGATGAAGTCATTCCATACACCATAATGCCTGGATTGAT
Source organism: Entelurus aequoreus (assembly GCF_033978785.1). NCBI lineage: Eukaryota > Metazoa > Chordata > Actinopteri > Syngnathiformes > Syngnathidae > Entelurus > Entelurus aequoreus. The sequence continues at coordinate 7,269,732 of NC_084741.1, read as the reverse complement.
TTTTGTTATGATACGCAATTACGCCGCTCACGCTAACAAAACAGTGAAACAATTCAATCTTTAGCGGAGCATTATTGATGAGATGGCGTCGTGGCTCATTGCTTTTATTCCTCTGTTTGGAAGGATGTTGGCTTTTTCGGGTGGGGGCGGGTGGGGGCGGGGGGGTGTTTAAAGTCTGCATCATGCAAGCAGGGATGGGGTAAAGGGGTGGGGTGGGGTGGGGGAACAAGCCAGACCGACTGCCGCTGCATATTCATGTTCCGCCGCTGCAGATTTATCGTCTCTTGGCACAATGTACGGACTATCAACGTGAGTTATGTGGCCCGGCTCTCGCATTATCGAGATTCATTGAGTCGCCGCTCTCGCAGACGCAAAATGTACACAGCTGGAGCGAGGCGGACATTCAGGCAGGTCTGTGGCTGCCCTCTATGGAGGGATGCTGGACCAGCCCACAGATGGGTGGAGAAGTAAAGTGGTACTGTAACATGTAAAGACTGCACATATTTACTCTCACTGGCCACTTATTAATCTATTTGAATACCATAGAAATATTTGGCCTACAGATAATAATGTTCAACAGTATATGATAATGTACTCATATAATTGTGTATTTTTATGGTGACTATTCGATCCTGAAAAATTGATTCACATCAGCGATTGTTATTGATTGCCATTCCGAATCGGTTCATCATTTTAAAAAAAAATGTCTAAAAAATATATAAATATGTTTAAGAATCAATTCTTACATAACATTTTTCACACATTATTTATCAGAAATATATACGTCAGCAGCAAAAAAGAGCTTGTATAACCTGTAAGCTGTTTTAAAAATGTTTTATTATAATTTTAGATTTAAATATTGTGTTGTAAAAATTATTATGAATCGAGAATCAAGGTGAATTGAGAATCGAATCAAAATCAAATCTTTACCCCCAGAATCGGAATCGAATTGTAAGTTGTTGTACCCAATTTAATTTTTTTTTTTATATATATATATATATATATATATATATATATATATATATATATATATATATATATATATATATATATATATATATATATACATACATACATATATATATATATATATATATATATATATATATATATATATATATATATATATATATATATATATATATATATATATATATATATATATATATATATATATATATGTATATATATATATATATATATATATATATATATATATATATATATACATATATATATATATATATATATATATATATATATATATATATATATATATATATATATATATATATATATATATATATATATATATATATATGTATGTATATATATATATATATATATATATATATATATATATATATATATATATATATATATATATATATATATATATATATATATATATATATATATATATATATATATATATATATATATATATATATATATATATATATATATATATATACTGTGATGAGGTGGCGACTTGTCCAGGGTGTACCCCGCCTTCCGCCCGGATGCAGCTGAGATAGGCTCCAGCACCCCCCGCGATTCCAAAAGGGACAAGCTGTAGAAAATGGATATATATATATATATATATATATATATATATATATATATATATATATATATATATATATATATATATATATATATATATATATATATATATATATATATATATTTATATATTTATATATATATATACAGTTTATATATATATATATATATATATATATATATATATATATATATATATATATATATATATATATATATATATATATATATATAAGTTAAAGTTAAAGTTAAAGTACCAATGATTGTCACACGCACACTAGGTGTGGTGAAATTTGTCCTCTGCATTTGACCCATCCCCTTGTTCACCCCCTGGGAGGTGAGGGGAGCAGTGGGCAGCAGCGGCGCCGCGCCCGGGAATCAGTACGTGAACCGAATCACTTCTGCAGTTCTTTTGACTGTACGAATCACTAGAATCAGTGACAGACAACGCACCACACTGTGGCCGCAGTTCAGTACGTGAACCGAATCACTTCAGGGTTTTTAGAGAGCAGAGTGCACAACTGCGCACACAACAAGGAGACGAAGCAGAAGAACGAGGAAATTACAGACATGGCGACGCCGTCCACGAGCAAGATGAAGAAATACGCTTGCAAGTTCCAAAACGAATGGAAACAAGAATTTCAGTTCATCCAGGACAGTTCGAAGGGGAAGGTGCATGTATGTTGCCTGTACATTTTGTAGAACAGACTTCTCCATTGAACACGGTGGCCGAAATGATATACTCATCATGAACGGAGAAGTTAAACAGGACAATTCTGCCATCTAATGGATAGCCACCGGAACACTGAAATTCAAGTATTTATTTTATTTATATGTAAATAAAATAAATATATATATATATATATATATATATATATATATATATATATATATATATATATATATATATATATATATATATATATATATATATATATATATATATATATGAAATACTCGAGTTGGTGAATTTTAGCTGTAAATAACCACGCCCCCAACCACGCCCCCCGCCCCCAACCACCCCCACCTCCCAATATTGGAGGTCTCAAGGTTGGCAAGTATGATCTACTGGTCACACTTATCATTACACCATCTACCAAACAAAATTGCTTGAAGGTCAGTAAGCACAACCAGAAGTATGCCTTACAGTAGGCGCACCGGGCTATAACGTGCACTGTCCCTTTTTGAGAAAATGAAAGGATTTTAAGTGCGCCTTATAGACCGAAAAATAAAGTAACCCAAAAAATCTACGGAGTCTGAAGTTTGGACTGCATGTAAAAAACAAATAGATGTCATCATAAACAGGCTGAAATAAGCATACTCTGTCGGCGCCGCGTTCTCCCCCGAGTGAAATGATTGCTGTCGCATTTACAACGAGGCCGCCAATCGATGTCTCGTCTGGCAAGGTGGTCATAACTAATGGCCCCAGAAACATCAACGCCGCCATTGCCGAACGGGAGGAAGACACTGACAAGACGGCGCACTTAGTCGGCCGGATCAATCGGCACTTTTTGTTTATTTCTTTTTGGAGGGGAGAAAAGATTGCGAGGAGGAGAAAAGAAGACAATCAATTCCCACAGCGCACCTTTCAGAGCCCGCTTGGATGCTGGGATGAAGATCCACTGGCAGCTTTCTTTTTGCATCGTCGCTCGTTATTTGGGGGGGGCGGAAAAAAATTGCTGCTATTCAGTTTAGTCCCAAACATTGATTCAGGTTCTTGTCGGAGGAGAGGCTTTGTCGTTCCGTCATTAAAGGATCAATAGGAATTCTCAAAAAGAGACGTCTGTGTTTTCTCGGATCCTTCACGAGAAGTTCACTTTTCCAACCTACGGACATTTTGTTTGGATTTCAAAGGATGTGCCGTTCAAAACAGATCCTTCATTTTTTCTACGGTTTCATGTTCCCCGCACTGGCTGACACCGCCGTGGAATTAAAACATTTCACAGTCGCCGTCCGCCTGTCGAGCCGTTCTCCGTAGACCAGGGGTCGGCAACCTTTACCACTCAAAGAGCCATTTTGGCAAGTTTCACAAATTAAAGAAAGTAATGGGAGCCACAAAAAAAAATGTAAAATGAAAAACACTGCATACAAAGCTTAAATGCTTTGTGCTATGTTAACCAGGGGTCTCCGACACACGCACCGGCACGCACTTTAATGTGGAAATTTGATGTTAGTGCAGCCCGCGAGTTTTGAACTAATGGCGCTTGATAGCGTCATACTTGCCAACCCTCGCACTTTTCCCGGGAGACTCCCGAATATCAGAGCGTGATGACACTGCATTTGGCGCCCTCTACAGTCTGCCCTAACAGTGTACCTGCTCGACCACACGTAGAATGCAATTTCAGCTTGCTCTCGTAAGTGACAGCAAGGCGTACTAACTCAGCAGCCACACATCTTACACTGACGGTACCAATACCCAGAATCCCATGCAGCCCTAACTCTTCCGCTCAACCAACGCACGGAGAGGGAGGGGGGGTTGATGTGTGGGGGGATTTGGTGGTAGTGGGGGTGTATAATGTAGACCGGAAGAGTTAGGGCTGCATGGGATTCTGGGTAATGGTTGTGTTGTGTTTATGTTGTGTTACGGTGGGATGTTCTCCAGAAATGTGTTTTTCATTCTTTTTTGGTGTGGGTTCACAGTGTGGCGCATATTTGTAACGTAACAATGTTAAAGTTGTTTGATACGGCTACCGTCAGTGTAAGCTGTGTGGCTGATGAGTAAGTATGCTTTGCTGTCTCCTGCGTGTGCAAGTAATAACAACATGCAACATGTGGCTGGACTGGCACGCTGTATGTAAATGCTATAGAGGACAATTACTGCAGTGCAATTAGGGCACACCCTTTATTTAGTAATTAGAGTGTAAATAGGATTATTTTTTCCCTGGGAGTAATTTATGAGAGACACTGACATCCATAAATCTCCTGGGAAAATCGGGGGGGGGTTGGCATGTATGTAGCTGAGCCGCATCAGAGTGGTCAAGGAGCCGCGGGTTGCCGACCCCTGCCGTAGACGGTCCGCCGTGTCACCTAATTGCCCGCCGTGACGGGCTTCGCCGAGGCTCCATTACATCGGCTCCGCGATGTCCGCGCCGGGCTTTTCCCGGGGCCTCGCGCAGATTATTAAATGTCAATTCCACCTCTTCAGCTGTCCGGGGCGGCCGTGTTTCGCCGCTCGTTGTTGACGGATTGGAACGCTCGCCGCCGCGGCCCCGGAGCGGCCTTATGATTCAAGGCGAGGTGCCGCCAGCAGACAAGGTTATGAGAAATTGGCCCAATTCGGGGGTAGCTGATTGCAACGTTTAACGGGGTTCTACGGCTGGCTCTGGATCGGTGTTGGGGGTGTCTGAAGATGTATGAGAGGCTGCTGATGTATGTGGCGGTGGCGTGCTGGAAGGGGGCGGCGGGGAGACAATCACAATGCTGATCAGTCATCCAGACAGTCGGCGAGATGGGAAATGACTACTTGCAGGCTGTAGCCACTGGATATAGATGAGGGCGGCCCCCAGTAATAATAGATTCTTCACCGACCTGATCTATCAATTGAATTATTAGAGTTATCGCCCGTATCACCCGCGTCGTACGTCTTCAGTAACTACAGAATGCCACAGCTTCAGGAACTTAATAGTACCGTTGGCGGAGGAAAATAAATAGTGCACTTACTTGCTGGTTTTTTTTCCAACACTCCCTTCTGAAAGTGCACCTGTGGAGGCGGACTAAGGTGTTTTCTGACGCCTCGCACTTGATCAATTTCAGTTCTGGAAAGCAGCATAATGATTGTGAAGACCTCAAATTAAACACCTCTGTAAAGTCAATAAAGCAGTTTACTTGTGCAATGTCAGTGGTGGGCCGTCGCTGCTGTTCTAACATAACCAGAAATCATGATCACAATTAAAGATGAAAGTAATTTTGTATTTACTTTCCATAAATATCTACAAATCCCGTTTCCTTATGAGTTGGGAAATTGTGTTAGATGTAAATATAAACGGAATACAATGATTTGCAGATTTTTTTCAAGCCATATTCAGTTGAATGCACTACAAAGACAACATATTTGATGTTCAAACTCATAAACTTTATATATTTTTTTGCAAATAATAATTAACTTAGAATTTCATGGCTGCAACACGTGACAAAGAAGTTGGGAAAGGGCATGTTCACCACTGTGTTACATGGCCTTTCCTTTTAACAACACTCAGTAAAGGTTTGGGAACTGAGGAGACACATTTTTGAAGCTTCTCAGGTGGAATTCTTTCCCATTCTTGCTTGATGTACAGCTTAAGTTGTTCAACAGTCCGGGGGTCTCCCTTCTGCTATTTTAGGCTTCACATATTTTCAATGGGAGACAGGTCTGGACTACAGGCAGGCCAGTCTAGTACCCGCACTCTTTTACTATGAAGCCACGTTGATGTAACACGTGGCTTGGCATTGTCTTGCTGAAATAAGCAGGGGCGTCCATGGTAACGTTGCTTGGATGGCAACATATGTTGCTCCAAAAGCTGTATGTACCTTTCAGCATTAATGGCGCCTTCACAGATGTGTAAGTTACCCATGTCTTGGGCACTAATACACCCCCATACCATCACAGATGCTGGCTTTTCAACTTTGTGCCTATAAGAATCCGGATGGTTCTTTTCCTCTTTGGTCCGGAGGACACGACGTCCACAGATTCCAAAAACAATTTGAAATGTGGACTCGTCAGACCACAGAACACTTTTCCACTTTGCATCAGTCCATCTTAGATGAGCTCAGGCCCAGCGAAGCCGACGGCGTTTCTGGGTGTTGTTGATAAACGGTTTTCGCCTTGCATAGGAGAGTTTTAACTTGCACTTACAGATGTAGCGACCAACTGTAGTTACTGACAGTGGGTTTCTGAAGTGTTCCTGAGCCCATGTGGTGATATCCTTTACACACTGATGTGGCTTGTTGATGCAGTACAGCCTGAGGGATGGAAGGTCACGGGCTTAGCTGCTTACGTGCAGTGATTTCTCCAGATTCTCTGAACCCTTTGATGATATTACGGAGCGTAGATGGTGAAATCCCTAAATTCCTTGCAATAGCTGGTTGAGAAAAGTTTTTCTTAAACTGTTCAACAATTTGCTCACGCATTTGTTGACAAAGTGGTGACCCTCGCCCCATCCTTGTTTGTGAATGACTGAGCATTTCATGGAATCTACTTTTATACCCAATCATGGCACCCACCTGTTCCCAATTTGCCTGCACACCTGTGGGATGTTCCAAATAAGTGTTTGATGAGCATTCCTCAACTTTATCATTATTTATTGCCACCTTTCCCAACTTCTTTGTCACGTGTTGCTGGCATCAAATTCTAAAGTTAATGATTATTTGCAATAAAACCAGGCTTCGGAATGCAAAAGGGATAGCTCTATCCTGGAGGAGAGACTCCATGTTTATGTTAACGTAAACCTACAAGTTATGGTATACATCTGTCGTTTTCCCAGTCACTTACACACAAACATCTCCTTACATGGTGTTAGAATAATAACGTGTAAGTTATCACACAACTTTAGTATGCTTAAAGTCCGTTGCTATAGTTATTAGCTATTGTGCTCAAGTTGCATTTTTTCTATCTGTGTAAGGACAAAACTTCTTGTCTGAAGGGTGGCCTCAGCCGCAGACGTTATCTTTGTTTTAGCCCGCTAACAGCCGAGGACTCCAAGGACCTCAACGAAGATAAGCCGACAGCACACAGACGAAGCAGAAACAAGGCAATCACAAGGCTCCAGCACATTCCGTCACGTATTGTGCGTACTGGACCTGCTTTGCATGATATATGTGACCACTCATTTTAGAGGCGGCCTCAGTGATGTTGACTGTGGAACTCCTGAATAAACAGAGGGACGCGGGATCTGTATCTTAGAGCGTAGGTCAAGACTGTGACTAAGTGTGCAGCTCCATGCGTTCTCCTCATGAACTAAATTGAACTCTGTCTCTGCATGATTCCTTGCTTCTTGTCTGTTTAATAGATGTCATCAGTGTTTGAACCTGATATATGGTCAGGTTGTACTCTCCTGAATTAACACACACTCGATCGGTGGTTCGGCTCCTCCAAGTTAGGAGTGCGTCATTCTTTTGACTTGACCTCCTCCAGGTACTGCAGTCCTGTATAATGACTCTCGCTTGTAATAGCGCAACTTTTTGTTCGGCAAAGCGTCTCCGACGTCTCGTTTGATCCGCCCTTCTGCCCGGGAGAGGGCGACAAGACCAGAAAGACACATCAAACCAAACCAACTCCATTTCTAGAGATGGTTGTAGCGTGGTCAGTCTGAGATTGGTTCATTTACAGCAGGGGTCACCAACCTTTTTGAAAGCAAGAGCTACTTCTTGGGTAGTGATTAATGCGAAGGGCTACCAGTTTGATACACACTTAAATAAATTGCCAGAAATAGACAATTTGCTCAATTTACCTTTAACTCTATGTTATTATTAATAATTAATGATAATTACACTTAATTGAACGGTTTAAAAGAGGAGAAAACACGAAAAAAATGACAATTAAATTTTGAAACATAGTTTATCTTCAATTTCAACTTTTTAAAATTCAAAATTCAACAGAAAAAAAGAAGAGAAAAACTAGCTAATTCGAATCTTTTTGAAAAAAATTAAAAAATAATTTATGGAACATCATAAGTAATTTTTCCTGATTAAGATTAATTTTTGAATTTTGATGACATGTTTTATATAGGTTGAAATCCAATCTGCACTTTGTTAGAATATATAACAAATTGGACCAAGCTATATTTCTAACAAAGACAAATCATTATTTCTTCTAGATTTTCCAGAACAAATTTTTTAAAAGAAATTCAAAAGACTTTGAAATAAGATTTAAATTTGATTCTACAGATTTTCTAGATTTGCCAGAATACTTTTTCTGAAATTTAATCATAATAAGTTTGAAGAAATATTTCACAAATATTCTTCGTCGAAAAAACAGAAGCTAAAATGAAGAATTAAATTAAAATGTATTTATTATTCTTTACAATAAAAAAAATAAATTTACTTGAACATTGATTTAAATTGTCAGGAAAGAAGTGGAAGGAATTTAAAATGTAAAAAGCTATATGTGTTTAAAAATCCTAAAATAATGTTTAACGTTGTATTTTTTCTCTAAAATTGTCTTTCTGAAAGTTATAGGAAGCAAAGTAAAAAAATTAATGAATTTATTTAAACAAGTGAAGACCAAGTCTTTAAAATATTTTCTTGGATTTCCAAATTCTATTTGAGTTTTGTCTCTCTTAGAATCAAAAATGTCGAGCAAAGCGAGACCAGCTTGCTAGTAGATAAATAAAATTTAAAAAATAGAGGCAGCTCACTGGTAAGTGCTGCTATTTCAGCTATTTTTAGAACAGGCCAGCAAGCTACTCATCTGGTCCTTACGGGCTACCTGGTGCCCGCGGGCACCGCGTTGGTGACCCCTGATTTACAGTGAGAAGGAAAACATACGAAAGCAGTCTTGACCCAAGCATGACCCAAAATCGGAGAATGGGATAATGTGTTTTTTGCTTTCACATTATGAGTTACTTCATACTGATTAGCTCTGAATTGTGATACTTTCTAATCCACTTACGGTCTAACCAGACCTTAGTCCACCCCTGAAACAAACTCTTCATACTTTTCGACGCAAATGTCTTCTGAATTTAGCTTTGGTTCAGAGGCAATTTTAGACTGTTTACATGCATTTTAACAAGTTGAACATGTTTTTCTACAAAACCTTTACTAATGTTGAATCGCTATCAAAGGTGTTCTGTTTGTTTTTTATCTTAGCAGACAGCTTCCGGTTCATATAAAATGAAGTATGTTATCAGAGTCAACAGACCATTAGAATACTGGATCAGACCTAAATAGAATCAAAAAGAGGTACTGTAATCATTTTTGTGTTCCAAGTATGAGCACTTTTTTCCAAGTATGAGACATTGGTGCTGACATCTTAGCCTTGATGTTCAATAATCACACGGGTCAAGGTGACAAACCTCAATCCAACACCTGTACACGAAGAACGGAGATTTAAATTAGACACTTATTTCTTCTGACAAATCCTTTGCGATTATACTTGACCCTGTATGCACCGAGCACACCAACGGTCAGGACCCGGCCAGCTCCCCGTTGTGGTTAAAAATCCATACTGGTTTATAATGAGTCTCAGAAATATACATTTCAACCGATGCACACCAATTATCAAGTGACCCCCGGTGCTGCTGCCATTGTGATATCTGTGAACCGAGTCCTGCCCGAGCCCATTGTTGGAACCCTCACCCTTCCCAGATAAGGCACACAACCATACTATCATGCCATAATTCAATAACTCCGAGATGAGCTGTCGGCTTATTAAAAGGGGAATTCCTCATTATCTCGAGTAACAAATAAGACATGAATGAGCCAATAGGGGATGAACCTACTGTAGCCTCGACCTTAATTAGCATTACATTATACTTTAGAAGGGGTGATCCGTCTTTCTTTTTTTCCCCACGGGTGATAGGTTGGACTTTTACATGATCATCTGTTTTTTCGATGCAAAGCACATGTTAGAATAATTGTTTCTAAATAATCACAAAAACTTTGTATTACAATGAGGGTCTGGTGAGAAGACAAAAGCTTTGAAACCTACCAAGAGTAAGGCTCGTAAAACTCCACTGTGTAGGGGGGGGGGAGGAAAGCAAGATGAAGGTGTTCCTGTGTTCTTTCATGTATGGTAATCAACAGAAATATATTGTTTTTACCCAAGGAATTCAAAGCGGAGAGAAGACAGGATCTGCCCAATTTCCAGACGACCTCTTTTTGAACCTCCTTTTTTAACTGGTTTACGAACCTCTTTTTGAACTATTTTATGGACCTCTTTTGGAACTATTTTACAAACTCTTTTTGAACTGACCTTTTCTGTAAATTGTTTACGACCTTTTCTGTAAACTTTTTGCGACCTTTGTCCTTTGGAACCACCGGTGGCCATGTGGTCCGGGAGGGTCCAAAATAAAAGAAGGAGGCGTGCAATATTTTGGCAGAGTGTGCTGAGATACTGTGCAAGGGTACAGTTTACAGACGACTCTCCTCTATATTAAATCCAAATTGAATTGTGTCTCTGTTGAATTATTTGCCTCTTGTCTTGTTTAATAGATGTCATCAGTGTTTGAACCTGACAGCACAGGTCACTTTTTTGTTTTGATTTTGTATAACTAAAATATCTCAACAACTGATATAGTTCTTCAGTTTCTTCCAAATAACCAGATTGCATCCTATCCCAGTGTTATTTAGCCACAAAGCAGAAGCCGCAAGCGCCCCCTCGATGGCCGCCAATAAATATGTTCATAAGCCGTGGTCCGTGTGGGCCGCAGCGGTAGTCAGTTGCAATACCCTTTTCCACCACTTGTGGCAGTAATGACAATATCAAACAAACAGAAGAAGTCTGGAGCTAAACACATACAAGTTTCTTTAAGCGCAATAATTATGACTAAAGTGATAAAGCTGTGTTTTCATTTACACTTCAGTTGTATTGCCGGTTTAGTTAAACACACTCTTATTAATATTAATTCAGTTAGAATTTATTTTAGCACAGCATAAATGTTTGTAAATGTATTCCTCATCAGTTTTTATGAGTCCCTTCTTTTGCAGTATATTTGATTAGAATGGATTTTCTAAGCAGCCTTGAGAAAAATCCTTGTAATTAACACATGGTTTCAAATAATTTGACAATGTTTATCCTGTTAAACTATAAGTAGGTTACAAATAATAATTGAATACCAATAAAAGAAGGTTAGCAATCAATCAATCGAGGGAAAAATGATGTTAAACCAAGTAGCTTGGCTCTGTTTACTCCAAGGGGAAATCTCCTCAGCAAAGTCCGTGTAGCTTGCCCGCCATGATTATCAAGCCAAACGACGCTAGTGTGCATGCGCCTGCCTTCGTGTTGCCTAAAATGCATTAATAAATCACGTTTTTTTTTGGTAATTAAAAAATTAGACAGCATTACAAACCGTCAGGAATTTTATTGCAAATTACTGTTACATCCCTCGTCCATTAACAAGTAAAAACTCGAGGGTGGTCACGGTATGTTCTTGCCGTCAATGTTGGTAAATTTTTTAGGGCATTAAGGTGAAGGATGAGGGCGGTCGTGGCGGTTGCCGCGGTTGCCGCGGTTAAATTCGAGCCCTGCAACTGAGTATAACTGCGGCCCAGACAGGCAACAGCTGAGAAACAGATATTTTTTGGCGGCCCTCCATGAAGCACTCGCAGCAATGGCCCTATCCATCCATCCATCTTCTTCCGCTTATCCGAGGTCGGGTCACGGGGGCAGCAGCCTAAGCAGGGAAACCCAGACTTCCCTCTCCCCAGCTACTTCGTCCAGCTCCTCCCGGGGGCGTTCCCAGGCCAGCCGGGAGAGATAGTCTTCCCAATGTGTCCTGGGTCTTCCCCATGGTCTCCTACCGGTCGGACGTGCCCGAAAGGGAGGTGTTTCGGGTGGCATCCTGACCAGATGCCCGAACCACCTCATCTGGCTCCTCTCAATGTGGAGGAGCAGTGGCTTTACTTTGAGCTCCACCCGGATGACAGAGTTTCTCACCCTATCTGTAAGGGAGAGCCCCGTCACCCGGCGAAGGAAACTCATTTTGGCCGCTTGTACCCGTGATCTTTCGGTCATAACCCAAAGCTCATGACCATAGGTGAGTATGGGAACGTAGATCGACGGGTAAATTGAGAGCTTTGCCTTCCGGCACAGCTCCTTCTTCACCACAACGGATCGATACAGCGTCCGCATTACTGAAGACGCCGCACCGATCCGCCAGTCGATCTCACGATCCACTCTTCTCCCACTCGTGAGCAAGACTCCTAGGTACTTGAACTCCTCCACTTGGGGCAAGATCTCCTCCCCAACTTGGAGATGGAACTCCACCCTTTCCCGGGGCGAGAAACATGCACTCGGACTTGGAGGTGCTGATTCTCATCCCAGTCGCTTCTCACTCGGCTGGGAACCGAACCAGTGAGAGCTGAAGATCCTGGCCAGTTGAAGCCATCAGGACCACATCATCTTCAAAAAGCAGAGACCTAATCCTGCAGCCATCAAACCGGATCCCCTCAACGCTTTGACTGCGCCTAGAAATTCTGTCCATAAAAGTTATGAACAGAATTGGTGACAAAGGACAGCCTTGGCGGAGTCCAACCCTCACTGGAAACGGGTCCGACTTACTGCCGGCAATGCGTACCAAGCTCTGACACTGATCATACAGGAAGCGGACCGCCAGATCCACTCTTACCCCACTCGTGAGCAAGACTCCTAGGTACTTGAACTCCTCCACTTGGGGCAAGATCTCCTCCCCAACTTGGAGATGGCACTCCACCCTTTCCCGGGGAGAGAACCATGCACTCGGACTTGGAGGTGCTGATTCTCATCCCAGTCGCTTCTCACTCGGCTGCGAACCGAACCAGTGAGAGCTGAATATCCTGGCCAGTTGAAACCATCAGGACCACATCATCTTCAAAAAGCACAGACCTAATCCTGCAGCCATCAAACCGGATCCCCTCAACGCTTTGACTGCGCCTAGAAATTCTGTCCATAAAAGTTATGAACAGAATCGGTGACAAAGGACAGCCTTGGCGGAGTCCAACCCTCACTGGAAACGGGTCCGACTTACTGCCGGCAATGCGTACCAAGCTCTGACACTGATCATACAGGAAGCGGACCGCCAGATCCACTCTTACCCCACTCGTGAGCAAGACTCCTAGGTACTTGAACTCCTCCACTTGGGGCAAGATCTCCTCCCCAACTTGGAGATGGAACTCCACCCTTTCCCGGGGCGAGAACCATGGACTCTGACTTGGAGGTGCTGATTCTTATCCCAGTCGCTTCACACTCGGCTGCGAACCGAACCAGTGAGAGCTGAAGATCCTGGCCAGTTGAAGCCATCAGGACCACATCATCTTCAAAAAGCAGAGACCTAATCCTGCAGCCATCAAACCGGATCCCCTCAACGCCTTGACTGCGCCTAGAAATTCTGTCCATAAAAGTTATGAACAGAATCGGAGACAAAGGACAGCCTTGGCGGAGTCCAACCCTCACTGGAAACGGGTCCGACTTACTGCCGGCAATGCGTACCAAGCTCTGACACTGATCATACAGGAAGCGGACCGCCAGATCCACTCTTACCCCACTCGTGAGCAAGACTCCTAGGTACTTGAACTCCTCCACTTGGGGAAAGATCTCCTCCCCAACTTGGAGATGGAACTCCACCCTTTCCCGGGGCGCGAACCTTGGACTCTGACTTAGAGGTGCTGATTCTCATCCCAGTCGCTTCTCACACGGCTGCGAACCGAACCAGTGAGAGCTGAAGATCCTGGCCAGTTGAAGCCATCAGGACCACATCATCTTCAAAAAGCAGAGACCTAATCCTGCAGCCATCAAACCGGATCCCCTCAACGCCTTGACTGCGCCTAGAAATTCTGTCCATAAAAGTTATGAACAGAATCTGTGACACAGGACAGCCTTGGCGGAGTCCAACCCTCACTGGAAACGGGTCCGACTTACTGCCGGCAATGCGGACCAAGCTCTGACACTGATCATACAGGGAGCAGACTGCCACAATCAGACAGTCCGATACCCCATACTCTCTGAGCACTCCTCACAAGACTTCCCTGTCGAATGGCTTCTCCAAATCCAATGGCCTTATAGTTTATTAATTAATAATATTAATTGGAACGGGCATCTGCTGAGCCCGAAAACAACTTGCTAATTATGGATGTCAACTCTGGTAAAGGGCACCGGCAAAACCTCGGTAAGCAAGACTGCTCTCTCCCGGTGACGCGGCACTCACGAGACTTTGCCGTGGACTCGGTCTCCAGTGGGTTCACAGGAGCGACCCATCTGTCAGTGATGCAAAAAAAGGACGGGGACGGCGGTATGATTAGAAGTTATATGAGCTAATACCGGTCTCTGTTGTTGTTTACATTTTCCCATCATTAGGCTTGGCAACGCCGGCTGCTCCTTTTACATTAATTAAAATTAATATACAGTAAGGACCCCCACGTATGGCTGGCGGCCCGCATCTGCAAGTAAGACTCAATTAACCCCCACGACCTTGTCCAACACAAACAAGGAGGAATTAATCACGTCCAGACAAGCCTGCTCGGTGTTGCTTTCCAAACATTACAAAATGGTTCGGAGTGCATTTCCACCGGGGCTTTCATCTGCTTCTGCCCGCAATCAATGGCCCATTAAAAGATCGGCGGCGGCATTAAGTGAATAGCATGAAAGCGCAGGTGTTAGCAGGGTGTTTTTTAGCCCCGCCTGTCACACTTTATTGTGTATGATCAGCCTCTCATGGCTACCTCATTGATTTCACGTCCGCCAGCTCGTCAAGCGGCTGTGAGACGGGACTGGAAATGAAGTCCGGGGTTGTTTATTTTGGGCGCTGAGAGGCGACCTTGAGGTCTGTTGCATTTGATGTCAACTTTTATAATTCATGTTTGGCGCGGGTGTATTTCACACACGTCGCTTTGAAGCGCTCGTCTGGCCCGGACTGACATTGTTTGTCCGGCGAAAACATTTCTGGGGAAAGTGACTCATTTCAATACAGTGGAAACTCATTTGTAAGGTTTCCATTTTTAGCTTTTTGGAGGACTTTTTGAATAAAAAGGACAATTTTTAACATGTACGTTTAGGTTTTTTTTTCTTGCATTTCTTTTTAAACAATTAGATAAAATATAATAAGAGATGTCCGGTAATGGCTTTTTTGCCGATATCCGATATTCCGAAATTATCATTCATGACCCCTGTATGAGACAAAATTAAATTGTAAATGCATACACTCATGCACATAATCACGTTTCATCAAACATATATTAACGTTGTTGCCCTAGGGTAAACTGGGTATAACACATGGCACACTGACAAAGCTTAACCTATTGTTACTATAACAATCTACAAGGTTAACGTAGGTTGCTTCTCTTTCTTCCCCTCCATTTTTCTGCATTCTTTCATATCTCAAGTTATCATGACGTATATGTATTGTTGCATTTGAACAATTGTATTGTTGATAATAAAGGTAAAGTACTGGTATTGTTTATTATCAATAGCACTATTTCTATTGGTATTCATATTGCTCCATTTTTAGTGTAATAATGCTCATTGTCATTTCTGTATTTTTTTTTTAAATTTTCGCTAACTGCTTATTTGCTATTACTTTTACCATCATATTTGTACATGTCGTATTTGCTGATGTTGCTCTGTTGTTGTTGTTGTTGTTGTTGTGTTTGCTGTTTTTGTCTCTCTGTCTAATCCCCCTCTTGTCCCCACAATTCCCCCCTCTGTCTTCCTTTTTCTCTCTTTCTATCCCCTCCTGCTCCGGCCCGGCTGCACCAAATGATAATATAAATACATTTAATAAAGTCAAAATACAAATAAGGCAATAAGAGAAGTATCCTACACTTCTCTTTTGTAAAGTAAATCTGAACAACCGATATGGGCATCTACATCTACTATATGATTTGCCCGAGAAGCTGGGCAGGACATTATAAAAAAAAAAAAAAAAAAAATTAAATTGTAAATAAATTACTTACCGTATTTTTCGGACTATAAGGCGCACTTAAAATCATTTCATTTTCTCAAAAAATCGACAGTGCACCTTATAACCCGGTGCGCCTCATGTACCGCATGATTATGATTGTGCTTACTGACCTCGAAGCAATTTGATTTGGTACATGGTGTAATGATAAGTGTGACCAGTAGATGGCAGTCACACATAAGAGATACGTGTAGGCTGCAATATGATGGCAGTAAACAACACCAAAACTTTAAATGTTCCATTGAGAATATAGAACATTACACACTGCGCTCAAAAATCTGTCAAAATGTTTTTAGTACGACTTCGGTAAGCTGTGAAGCCGCACCGCTTGATGGATTGTCGGCGCATTAAACATACCAGTATTATTATGGTGTGTGTATAAGGACCGCAAAATGGCACCTAGGCAGATATTATCTGACGTTTTGTTTCGCAATATTATGCAAAACCAACTTTTCTTACCTTCTGGTACCTGCTGATGTGTATTTGGGATCTGCATAAATACTGAAAATGTCCGCGCGTCCGCCATTGTAGTCCGTGCCGACATCGTAGTCATAAGCTTCTTCTTTTTCTCTACCTTCTTATGTGGCATTCATCTTCCGCTGTTGCTATTTCTAATATAAAGTAGTGAAAAGTTCTTACTTATATCTGTCAGTAGACTAGCTAGTGATAGCCCTATCCTTGAGAAGAGACTACGTGTCGAGCTCAACGCCAACATTTAAGTTATGACTTAAAGGACAATTTTTAATATGTTCGTTTAGGGTTTTTTTCTTGCATTTCTTTTTAAACAATTAGAAAAAATATAATAAGAGATGTCCGATAATGGCTTTTTTTGCCGATATCCGATATTCCGATATTGTCCAATATTTCCTATGATATCAATTATTTTTTTAGTTATCGGTAGGAAACTAACGTCCCCTTTTTATCACCAGACTCAAAATGCCGCCCCCCTTTTGTTGTGACTGGAGCCCATTTGACAGCATATACAGTGTGGATAAAGGCATGTCAAAATGTTGTTTTGATCACTTAATTGCATGTTTTTCATGCCCTGGTCCAAGGTTACTTCAAAACTGATATGGTTACCGTTATGAGCAAACAAGTCATATAAAAGAATCGCCTTTTCCGTAAAAAGGCCAATAGCTTGTGTTTTCTCATGCTTTTTCTGCATTTCCTCAAGCATATTGAGGAAAACATCAGTAGAAGAGGACACAAAACAGAATACGAGCAGCTTACTTAATTTTTTTCCGCACGTTATGACTAAAGATGTACGATAATGGCTTTTTTGCAGATATCCGATATTCCGATACTGTCCAACTCTTAATTACAGATTCCAATATCAACCGATACCGATATATACAGTCGTGGAATTAACACATTAATTATGCCTAATTTTGTTGTGATGCCTCAACATGCCTCAAAACAGCAGCTTGGAATTTGAGACATGCTCTCCCTGAGAGAGCATGAGGAGGTTGAGGTGGGCGGGGTTAGAGGGAGGCGTAAGGGGTAAGGGGGGGGGGGGCGGGGGGGGCGGGGGGGGTGTATATTGTAGCGTACCGGAAGAGTTAGTGCTGCAAGGGGTTCCGGGTATTTGTTCTGTTGTGTTTATGTTGTGTTACGATGCGGATGTTCTCCCGAAATGTGTTTGTCATTCTTGTTTGGTGTGGGTTCACAGTGTGGCGCATATTTGTAACAGTGTTAAAGTTGTTTATACGGCCACCCTCAGTGTGACCTGTATGGCTGTTGACCAAGTATGCGTTGCATTGACTTGTGTGTGTGAAAAGCCGTACTTTAAGGTTTATTGGCGCTCTGTACTTTTCCCTACGTCCGTGTACACAGCGGCTTTTTAAAAAGTCATAAATTTTACTTTTTGAAACCGATACCGATCATTTCCGATTTTACATTTTAAAGTATTTATCGGCCGATAATATATAAATATATCTTCCTACTCCTTTTGGAACATGTTGAATAGAGAAACTGGAAATTGTGATGTATCATGTTGTATGCATGCATGTTCCAAATAAACTCAATCAAATTGTAATAGGCATTAATAATTCTGATACACACAATGAACTGTACAACGAGTATCTACTTAAACATAAATAAATATTAGAAACAATTTTAGTACTTAAATAAATACAGATGATAAAACAACAAGATAAATAAAACGGATACTAATTGTCTAAATTAAATCAAATATGTTGTTTAAAAAATGTTAAATGGGAACTGCACTTTTTTTTTTTTTTTCGTTTTTTTTTTTTTCCGCCCATCATTCATGACCCCTATATGAGACAAAATTAAATTGTATATAAATGACATACCATATTTTTCGGACTATAAGGCGCACTTAAAATCATTTCATTTTCTCAAAAATCGACAGTGCGCCTTATAACCCGGTTCGCCTAATGTACCGCATAATTATGGTTGTGCATACTGACCTTGAAGCAATTTTATTTGGTACATAGTGTAATGATAAGTGTGACCAGTAGATGGCAGTCACACATAAGCAATACGAGTAGGCTGAAACGGGGATCGAACCTGCAACCCTCAAGTTGCTGGCACGGCCGCTCTACCAACCGAGCTATACCACCTGTATTATTTTTATTTTTTAAATGTGTCCTTACTAGTCCATTTTCTACCGTCTCCTAGCAACTCAGGCAAATCATATTGTCTAAAAATGCATTTTGCCATCAATAACGTGACATGCAGCAAGTGCGCTCTTTAAGTCAATTAGTATAATTGACTTAATATTATATTATATATTAATATAATATAATATATATGTATGAATACATACACACATATATATATATATATATATATATATATATATATATATATATATATATATATATATATATATATATATATATATATACACACACACACATATAGACACATATACATATATTATACACATATACATATATATATACATATATACACATATATACACATATACATATATATATACATATATACACATATACATACATATATATATATATATATATATATATATATATATATATATATATATATATATATATATATATATATATATATATTATATATATATATATATATATATATATATATATATATATATATATATATATATATATATATATATATATATATACATGGACATATATATATATACATATATACATATATACACATATACATACATATATATATATATATATATATATATATATATATATATATATATATATATATATATATATATATATATATATATATATACATGGACATATATATATATACATATATACATATATACACATATACATATATATATATATATACATGGACATATACATATACATAGACATATACATATATATATACACACATATACTTTATACACAATTTTTTTATTTAGTTTTTTATGCAAAACCAACTTTTCCTTCCTTCTGGTACCTGCTGATGTGTATTTGGGATCAAGCAAACCGCCAAGTTTAATTAAATAGTGGTATTTAAGTTTGAGCACATAATAAGATAAGGCCCCTTAGTTTGACATTCGCAGGTGGATTGGATCACTTCTTGTAGGAAAGAGTCCCTAATTGGGACTTCAGAATGCAAAAGTGATAGCCCTATCCTTGAGAAGAGACTACGTGTCGAGCTCAACGGCAACATTTAAGTTATGACTTAAAGCAGTTTTTTTCCAGACACCTAAAATGGTAAATGCTAAATGGGTTGTACCTGTATAGCGTTTTTCTACCTTTTTTGTTTAAGGGATTCAAAGCGCTTTGACACTATTTCCACATTCACCCATTCACACACACACATTCACACATCCACACACTGATGGCGGGAGCTGCCATGCAAGGCCCTAACCACGACCCAAGTGTCTTGCTCAAGGACACAACGGACGTGACTAGGATGGTAGAAGGTGGGGATTGAACCAGTAACCCTCAGATTGCTGGCACGGCCACTCTCCCAACTTCGCCACGCCGTCCCCTACCCACAAACATCCCCTTTAATGGTCAGGGTGTGCTCTCCTGACTTAGCACATAGACAGGAAGGAGGAATATAAAACGGATGGTTACAACTCCTCCAAGTTAGGAGTGCCTCGTTTTTTTGACTTGACCTCCTCCAGGTACTGCAGTCCTGTGTAATGACGCTCGCTTGTAATAAAGCAACTTTTGGTTCAGTAAAGCGTCTCCAACGTCTCTTTTGATCCAGCCGCACTGCCGTGTCACCCTTCTGCCCGGGAGAGGGTGACAAGACCAGAAATACACATTACCCCTTGGAAGGGTTTCTCATTGTTCCCATTGGGTTAAGTTTTTTCTTGCCCGGATGTGGGATCAGAGCCAAGGATGTTGTGGTTTGTGAAGCCCTTTGAGACATTTGTGATTAAGGGCTGTATAAATAAACTTTGATTGATTGATTGATTAATTGAAACACATAACTTTGTGACTCAGATTTTCTGGAAAGTAAGGGAAAATGAGGGAGATTTATTTTGGAAGCCTGACCTGACCGGGATGTGTTAATGAAATCAAACAATGGATGTCAACTAACTTTTTGCAACTCAACGCTAAGAAAACGGAAATGCTGATTATCGGTCCTGCTAGACACCGACATCTATTTAATAATACCACCTTAACATTTGACAACCAAACAATTACACAAGGCGACTCGGTAAAGAATCTGGGTATTTTCTTCCACCCAACTCTCTCATTTGAGTCACACATTAAGAGTGTTACTAAAACGGCCTTCTTTCATCTCCGTAATATCGATAAAACGTGTTCCATTTTGTCCACTAGCGACGCTGAGATCATTATTCATGCGTTCGTTACGTCTCGTCTCGATTACTGTAACGTATTATTTTCGGGTCTCCCTATGTCTAGCATTAAAATATTACAGTTGGTACAAAATGCAGCTGCTAGACTTTTGACAAGAACTAGAAAGTTTGATCATATTACGCCTGGACTGTATATACCTTTATATACCTATATACATATATACCTATACTGGCTCACCTGCACTGGCTTCCTGTGCACTTAAGATGTGACTTTAAGGTTTTCTACTTACGTATAAAATACTACACGGTCTAGCTCCATCCTATCTTGCCGATTGTATTGTACCATATGTCCCGGCAAGACATCTGCGTTCAAAGAACTCCGGCTCCGTGATTCCCAGAGCCCAAAAAAAGTCTGCGGGCTATAGAGCGTTTTCTATTGGGGCTCCAGTACTATGGAATGCCCTCCCGCTAACAGTTAGAGATGCTACCTCAGTAGAAGCATTTAAGTCCCATCTTAAAACTAATTTGTATACTCTAGCCTTTACATAGACCCCTTTTTAGACCAGTTGATCTGCCGTTTCTTTTCTGCTCTGCCCCCCTCCATGAAGGAGAGGGGGCACAGATTCGGTGGCCACGGATGAAGCGCTGGCTGTCCAAAGTCGGGACCCGGGGTGGACCTCTCGTCTGTGCATCGGTTGGGGACATCTCTGCGCTGCTGACCTGTCTCCGCTCGGGATGGTCTCCTGCTGGCCCCACTATGGACTGGACTCTCACTATTATGTTAGATCCACTATGGACTGGACTCTCACAATATTATGTTAGATCTACTATGGACTGGACTCTCACTATTATGTTAGATCGACTATGGACTGGACTGTCACAATATCATAACAGATCTACTATGGACTGGACTCTCACTATTATGTTGGATCCACTATGGACTGGACTCTCACTATTATGTTAGATCCACTATGGACTGGACTCTCACTATTATGTTAGATCCACTATGGACTGGACTCTCACTATTATGTTATATCCACTATGGGCTGGACTCTCACATTATTAACTAGATCCACTATGGACTGGACTCTCACTATTATGTTAGATCCACTATGGACTGGACTCTCACAATATTATGTTAGATCTACTATGGACTGGACTCTCACTATTATGTTAGATCCACTATGGACTGGACTCTCACAATATTATGTTAGATCTACTATGGACTGGACTCTCACTATTATGTTAGATCCACTATGGACTGGACTCTCACTATTATGTTATATCCACTATGGGCTGGACTCTCACATTATTAACTAGATCCACTATGGACTGGACTCTCACTATTATGTTAGATCCACTATGGACTGGACTCTCACAATATTATGTTAGATCTACTATGGACTGGACTCTCACTATTATGTTAGATCGACTATGGACTGGACTCTCACAATATCATAACAGATCTACTATGGACTGGACTCTCACTATTATGTTAGATCCACTATGGACTGGACTCTCACTATTATATTAGATCCACTATGGACGGGACTCTCACTATTATGTTAGATCCACTATGGACTGGACTCTCACTATTATGTTATATCCACTATGGACTGGACTCTCACATTATTAACTAGATCCACTATGGACTGGACTCTCACTCTTATGTTAGATCCACTATGGACTGGACTCTCACAATATTATGCTAGATCCACTCGACGTCCACTATTATGTTAGATCCACTATGGACTGGACTCTCACAATATTATGCTAGATCCACTCGACGTCCACTATTATGTTAGATCCACTATGGACTGGACTCTCACAATAATATGCTAGATCCACTCGACGTCCACTATTATGTTAGATCCACTATGGACTGGACTCTCACAATATTATGTTAGATCCACTCGACGTCCATTGCACCGGTCCCTACATCTGCGGTCCCCTCCAAGGTTTCTCATTGTCCCTTTGAGTTGAGTTTTTCCTTGCCCTGATGTGGGATCTGAGCCGAGGATGTCGTTGTGGCTTGTGCAGCTCTTTGAGACACTCGTGATTTAGGGCTATATAAGTAAACATTGATTGATTGATACACCAATATTTCCAGAGTGTAGCAGAGCAGACGGGAACCCGTCCTGCTCCAGCAATGTTCGAGTGGATTTTTCCTGGAAAGACGGGCAAAACCTGGCTTTTACGGGGAAAATGGGAGGGTTGACACACATGCGGTGGAGCCATTTTCAGAAAGTTGTGTGCAGAAAAGAAGACAACTGTCCACAGTAGAGGTGTCTAAGAATAGTAGGCTGTTTGATTCGGAGGGGTCTGATTCGACTATTAATCTTACAGTCAATGAACCTCCCACTGTGGGAAGATGCGAGGTAAGTAATCAAGGCTGTGGTGGAACTCGCCTGAAATTGGACCTCGTACATCGCCCGGGTGTAGCTTCGACCAGTTCGCTCATGCAGGAGCCCTCCCTCACTGCTCCCCTCTGGCAATAGTATTGATTCTTCCGCAGGTTCACTTATGGAAACCTCGTTACGACGTTGACTTCCTCCCTGGTTGTCAATTGCGTTGTCTTCTTGACGCTCTGCTACGCATGGCCAAACAGAGGACCTCGGTAAACCATCCAATATCTGCCGTGGTTTTTTTGCTTATCTGAGAGTTTTAGCCTTTTTGAGGTGGAAAAGTCGCAAATGAGATCTGTTTATTGAAAGCATACATGCTAGTGATGTCTATTTCTGGTCTTGTCATCCTCGTCCGGACAGAAGGGCGACACGGCAGTGCGGCTGGATCAAAAGAGACGTCGGAGATGCTTTACTGAACCAAAAGTTACCTACTCAGTGGCCTAGTGGTTAGAGTGTCCGCACTGAGATCGGTAGGCTGTGAGTTCAAACCCCGGCCGAGTCATACCAAAGACTATAAAAATGGGAGCCATTACCTCCCTGCTTGACACTCAGCATCAAGGGTTGGAATTGGGGGTGAAATCACCAAAAATGATTCCCGGGGCGCGGCCACCGCTGCTGCCCACTCCTCCCCTCACCTCCCAGGGGGTGAAGAAGGGGATGGGTCAAATGCAGAGGACAAACCTTAACTTTAACTTTAACTTTAACAATAGCTCGTTGAGAAATGTTTTTCTTAAACTATTGGACTTTGTGACCCTCGCCCCATCGTTGTTTGTGAAAAAACTTGATAATATTCCTATTCTGTCTTGATGGTCCTTCTTACTCAGCATATATGTCATCTGAAAGAACTTGGGATTGACCAGTGACTTTAATTCCCTGAGAGGAAGACTGGTCAGACGCAACAATACCTAATCATGGCACCCACCTGTTCCCAATTAGCCTGTTCACCTGTGGGATGTTCCAAATACATCTTTGATGAGCATTCCTCAACGTTGTCAGTCTATTTTGCCACTTGTACCCGCTTGTTTGAAACATGTTGCAGGCATCAAATTCCAAATGAGCTAATATTTGCAAAAAATAACAACGTTTTCCAGTTCGAACGGTAAGTATCTTGTCTTTGCAGTCTATTCAATTGAATATAAGTTGAAAAGGATTTGTGTCATGTCTTTTAAACATGTTTTTGTTTGGCTATGTTCTGTTTGGTTTTTGGACTCATTTTAGTTCCTGTTTTCACTCCCCTGCCTTGTCACAATGACGACCATTAGTTTCACCTGTTTCATGTTCGGACTCACGCACCTGTCATTAATCATGTCCTTATTATTTAAGCTTGTAGTTGCCAGGCAGTCGGCCTGGCAACATTACCTCTACCACCCATGCTACCCATGCTACTCATGTTACCCTTGATATCATAGTTCATGCTGTTCTTTCTGGTCACAGTAAGTGTTATTTGTTTCATGTCCATAGTTTTGCCTTTGTGCTAGTCGTTGTTTTCATAGACAAGTTTGTTCTGCGCCTTGTGCGCGCCTTTTGTTTGTACCCTTTTGTTTGTACTTTGGAGTTAAAAATAAATCATGTATTTACCTTCACGCCATGTCCAGTCTGGTTCGCTTGCATTCCGGGAAAGCAACCCACGCAGTAATTTGCATCGCCAAAGTCCACGCCATGACAATTTGCAGATCATTGTATTCTGTTTTTATTTACCATTTACACAACGTGCCAACTTCACTGCTTTTGGGGTTTGTACATATCGTATTTGCTGATGCTGTTCCGTTGTTGTTATTGTTGTGTTTGTTGTTGTTGTCTCTCTGTCTTCTCCCCCTCTGTCTTCCTTTTTTTTTCCTTTTTCCATCCCCTCCTGCTCCCGCCCGGCTGCGCCAATTAATAACATAAATCCATTCAATAAAGTCAAATACAAATAAGGCAACGAGAAAAGTATCCAACACTTCTCTTTTGTAGAGTGAATCTATACAGCTGATATGGGCATCTACACCAACTATATGATTTGCCGGAGTAGCTGGACAGGACAAAAAAAAAAACAAAAAAAAAAGGACTACACTGCAAAAACTGAAATCTAAGTAAGATGAAATATCTCAAATAAGGGTGATATTTGCTTATTTTCTGTCTGATAAGATAATTCTTCTCACCAAGCAGATTTAATGGCACTTGGCGCGATGATGTCATGTTATCCATGGAAAAATGCATTTTTAGACCATATGATTTGCCTGAGCGGCTAGGAGACCCCGAGAGTAACAAGCGCTTGCCTTGTTGCCTTTCCATTAAGAATATTTTTCAACATTTTGAGCAAAAAGGTCTCATTGAAGTTAGCTAATTTTACTTGTTTTGGAAAGTCTTGACAAGCCAAATGTTCTTGTTCTATTGGCAGATAATTTTGCTCAGTTCAAATAAAATACCCCTCATTTTTGTATTTTTTTCCCTTGTTTTTGAACACTGACTTTTTGCAGTATACCTCTTTATATGACCTGAATCCGATGCCAAAAGATCAGATTTGAAGCACTTTAGAGCAGGGGTGTCCAAACTTTTTCCACTGAGGGCCGCACACTGAAAAATCAAAGCAAGCGGGGGGCCATTTTCATATTTTTTATTTTAAAAACCAATACAATAAATGTATAAAACATATAAATTTAGGCCTCCACTCAGGCTTGATCCCGGTGAACCCATATGGTTTTGGTCCAACAAAAAAAAAAAAAAAAGGTCATTATTTAGTATTATTATTATTATTATTATTATTATTATTATTATTATTATTATTATTATTATTATTATTATTATTATTCAAAGTTTAAATCTCAAGATCAACATTAGGTCTATCTGTCAACATAACGTTTTTAAACATTTAAGTTGTGTGCCCTTTTTGTCAAAGAAAACCCTGTTTATTTATGGAAAAAACACCAAATATGCAATATTTTCCCCCAATGAAATTTTAAAGTGGAATATTTGAGATTGTAAAATAATTGGAGCCTTAAAAAGGTCAATAACTCATAACAACATTGATTTTAATGCATTATTATTTTTTGAGCAATGACACACACAAAAAAATCCCACTAAAATGATTTAACATCAAAGTGTTAAAAAATATATTATACATTTTTTATACTGTTTACTTTTAACACAATAATCTCGAGATCAGCTTCAGATCTATCCGTCAATTATAAATTGTATTGTTGTTCGTGTTTTTTTTTTGTTTGTTTGTTTTATGCCGTTCTTTAAAAAAAAAACAGCTCAGTTTTTTATATGGCAAACACAAAATATGCAACATTTTCCCCCAAAAAATATCTCAAAGTGGAATATTTAATGTGACATAATTGGAGCCTTGAATAGGTCAATAATTCATGATGATGTTGATTTTTATTCATTATTATGTTTTAAAGAAAGAAACATCCTGCATGGCAGCTTTGTGGTATTAGAGTAAACATTGCAACATGTTCTTGTTACATTTCACCTGTTTGCTCTTTTATACCACTTTTTAGGTTAAAAACAATTTTTAATCATATTTTTAGAATGTGCCGTTGGGCCGTTAAAAAAAATTATTGCGGGCCGCACTTTGGACACCCCTGCTTTAGAGCAGTGGTCCCCAACCTTTTTGTAGCTGCGGACCGGTCAACGCTTGAAAATTTGTCCCAAGGACCGGTGGGGGGTGGGGGTGTGGGGGGTGTATTTAAAAAAAAAAAAAAAAGTTTATTTATTTATTTTTTTTTTTACATAAATAAATACAATCATGTGTGCTTACGGACTGTATCCCTGCAGACTGTATTGATATATATTGATATATAATGCATATATTGTGTTTTTTATGTTGATTTCATTAAAAAAAAAAATAATAATAATAATATTTTTTTTTTTTTTTTACATAAATAAATACAATCATGTGTGCTTACGGACTGTATCCCTGCAGACTGTATTGATAAATATTGATATATAATGCATATATTGTGTTTTTTATGTTTATTTCATTAAAAAAAAAAAAAAAAAAAAAAAAACTTTTTTTTTTTATTTTTTTTTTTACATAAATAAATACAATCATGTGTGCTTACGGACTGTATACCTGCAGACTGTATTGATCTATATTGATATATAATGCATATATTGTGTTTTTTATGTTGATTTCATTAAAAAAAAAAAATAATAATAAAAATAAAAATAAAAAAAATAAAAAAATTCTTGTGCGGCCCGGTACCAATCTGTCCGCTTGGGGACCACTGCTTTAGAGTGTTTAGACTGGCGGAAAAAAAATCAGATCTGTGTCACCTGAGGGCAAAAAAATCTGATTTGATGGGCAAGTTACATTTTCCATGTAGCTTGCTTTTTTTTGTTTTTTTTGTACCGGGTGGTTCAATAGGACTCTAGAAGCAGCCTTTTTTTGTACAAAGCACTTTGATTCAGTTCTGGATGCATTCGACTGATTGTTTGTGATGTGCTGTAAAGAACACTGAGTGAAGAGGTTGCTACTTTAGCCCACTTATGAGGGCGCCAGCATTAACAGCATAGCACATTTTTCGCCAACAGTATCCTGTAATCTACCTGCAGATTTGTGAGAATCTGTGCACCGAACATTAGACGTGCTTGTTATCGTAATGTCACTGAGGAGTAATTGCACCCTGCAGCAGTCCTTAACGGTGGGAGAAAAAAAACTTTTAATTATCTCACATAAGAGCCTCCTCCAATGAATGCCTCCACTTAAGTCTTGAACGATTACGACCGGCGAACATGTTTAACAATCTGTGCTGTTTGTTAAGTGAGTTAAGCACTTTTCCTTGCATTGCGTACAGTGCGGGGACCCCAAATAATAACCAGCTCCCAACATAGAGCTCCGACAACAAAGGAATGAAGGTATTCCTGAGGCACCTCGGCTCTCCCTGTGGACATAAATGTGTGTGTACTGTCCATCATCGTAGAAGCAGATGAGTGTGAAGCGGATGTTGGGGCAAACCCCTTAGCGTCAAAAAAAAAAAGCAGGGGCGTCACACTTTTAGCCAACAGTACAAAACGAGATAGGATGCAGAATCTGATGAAACGCATGACTTTATTGAGATCATCACTTGCATACCGTATTTTCCAGACCATAGGGCGGACCGGATTATATGGCGCACTGCCGACGAGCGGGTCTATTCAGGTCTTTTTTCAAACAAAAGGCGAACCGGATAATGAGGCGCATAAAAGGGGTCATATTTATTTATTTTTTTGAATGTAAAAGATTTCCTTGTGGTCTACATCAGTAGTCCCCAACCTTTTTGTACTTGCGGACCGGTCAATGCTTGAAAATTTGTCCCACGGACCGGGGGGGGGGGGGGGGGGGGTAGTAAAAAAAAAAAATTTTTTTTTTTTTTTTTGTCATAAAGAAATACAATCATGTGTGCTTACGGACTGTATCCCTGCAGACTGTATTGATTGATATTGATATATAATTTATATATTGTGTTTTTTATGTTGATTTAATAAAAACAAAACAACTTTTTTTATTTATTTTATTTTTATTTTTATTTTTATTTTTTTCATTTCTTGTTAAAAAAATAAAAAATAAAAAACATATATTAACGTTGTTGCCCTAGGGTAAACTGGGTATAACACATGGCACAATGACAAAGCTTAACCTATTGTTACTATAACAATCTACAAGGTTAAGGTTGCTTCTCTTTCTTCCCCTCCATTTTTCTGCATTCTTTCGTATCTCAAGTTATCATTACGTATATGTATTGTTGCATTTGAACAATTGTATTGTTGATAATAAAGGTAAGGTACTGGTATTGTTTATTATCAATAGCACTATTTCTATTGGTATTCATATTGCTCCATTTTTAGTGTAATAATGCTCATTGTCATTTCTGTATTTTTTTTAAAAAAATTTTCGCTAACTGCTTATTTGCTATTACTTTTACCATCATATTTGTACATGTCGTATTTGCTGATGTTGCTCTGTTGTTGCTGTTGTGTTTGCTGTTGTTGTTTTTGTCTCTCTGTCTTATCCCCCTCTTGTCCCCACAATTCCCCCCTCTGTCTTCCCTTTTCTCTCTTTCTATCCCCTCCTGCTCCGGCCCGGCTGCACCAAATGATAATATAAATACATTTAATAAAGTCAAAATACAAGTAAGGCAACAAGAGAAGTATCCTACACTTCTCTTTTGTAAAGTAAATCTGAACAGCCGATATGGGCATCTACATCTGCTATATGATTTGCCCGAGAAGCTGGGCAGGACATTATAAAAAAATAAAAAAATAAATAAAAAAAATAAATAAAAAAAATAAAAAAAATAAAATAAAATAAAATAAAAAAATATTTTTTTATATTTTTAAATTTCTTGTGCGGCCGCGGCCCTGTACCAATCAGTCCACGGACCGGTACCGGGCCGCGGCCGCACAAGAAATTTAAAATAATATATTTTTTAAATTAAATCAACATAAAAAACACAATATATACATTATATATCAATATTGTTGCATAGATGATGTTTTACAGATCATCTTCAAGTCGCTTTCTGACAGTCGCTTCAGGATGCGCCGTTTTGTGGGCGGTCTTATTTACGTGGCTCACCTTCCACAGCGTCTTCTCCCCGTCATCTTTGTTGTAGCGGTGTAGCGTGCAAGGACTGGGGTGGAAGAGGTGGCAAAAGATGGAGCCAACTGTTTTAATGACGTTCAGACTTTACTTCAATCAATAACGGAGCAGCATCTTCTCACCCTTGGCTCACGCCGGAAATGTGTCCCGTGAAAAACCGTCCGACCGGAACACTCTATCCTAACAGCGTGGTACGCCAGCTGCACTGAAGCAGACAGAAAGGCGATTCAGAGGGTCATAAAGTCTGCACAAAAAATCATCGACTGCCCTCTCCCCTCCCTGAAGGATTTACACAACTCCCGTTGCCTCAACAGAGCAAAAGGCATCACCAAGGACAGCCCACACCCTGGCTGCCACCTGTTCGACCTGCTACCATCGGGCAGGCGCTACAGGTGCATCAGAGCCAGAACAAACAGGCTCAGAGACAGCTTCTTTCCCAGAGCTGTCACCATCTTGAACTCTAACTTATAATAAATAATTCACCCCTATACAATATCCTACCCTAATACCCTACTGTGCAATATTACCCTTCGAGTGCAATACATCCGACACTGATTGTTATTTATTACCCTGGTAGTCTTGTCTTGTTCTGTATATTGTACAGTATTTTGTATGTCTATAGTGTTTTGTATATTGTACAGGATTTCTTATTATTTTTATTGGATAGTAGTCTGTTTATTTCAATTCTTAGTTTTATCTTTATTACCTCTTGTGTAATTTATTTTTATCCCATATTTGTTTCCACTACCGCACCTTAAATTGGAGTCCTTAATCTCATTATATGCAAATATAATGACAATAAAGTCCATTCTACAGTTCCGGTGGCCATGGATGAAGTGCTGGCTGTCCAGAGTCGGGACCCGGGGTGGACCGCTTGCCTGTGCATCGGTTGGGGACGTCTCTGCGCTGCTGACCCGTCTCCGCTCGGGATGGTATCCTGCTGGACCCACTATGGACTGGACTCTCACTATTATGTTAGATCCACTATGGACTGGACTCTCACACTATTATGTTAGATCCACTATGGACTGGACTCTCACTTTTATGTTAGATCCACTATGGACTGGACTCTCACTATTATGTTAGATCAACTATGGACTGGACTCTCACTATTATGTTAGATCCACTATGGACTGGACTCTCACACTATTATGTTAGATCCACTATGGACTGGACTCTCACTATTATGTTAGATGCACTATGGACTGGACTCTCACTATTATGTTAGATGCACTATGGACTGGACTCTCACTATTATGTTAGATCCACTATGGACTGGACTCTCACTATTATGTTATATCTACTATGGACTGAACTCTCACTATTATGTTAGACCCACTATGGACTGGACTCTCTCACTATTATGTTAGATCCACTATGGACTGTACTCTCACTATTACGTTATATCTACTATGGACTGAACTCTCACTATTATGTTAGATCCACTATGGACTGGACTCTCTCACTATTATGTTAGATCCACTATGGACTGTACTCTCACATTATTATGTTAGATCTACTATAGACTGAACTCTCACACTATTATGTTAGATCTACTATGGACTGAACTCTCACTATTATGTTAGACCCACTATGGACTGGACTCTCAGTATTATGTTAGATCCACTATGGACTGGACTCTCACTATTATGTTAGATCCACTATGGACTGGACTCTCACTATTATGTTAGATCCACTATGGACTGGACTCTCACTATTATGGACTGGACTCTCACTATTATGTTATATCTACTATGGACTGAACTCTCACTATTATGTTAGATCCACTATGGACTGGACCCTCACTATTATGTTAGATCCACTATGGACTGGACTCACACTATTATGTTTGATCCACTATGGACTGGACTCTCACTATTATGTTAGATCCACTATGGACTGGACTCACACTATTATGTTAGATCCACTATGGACTGGACTCTCACTATTATGTTAGATCCACTATGGACTGGACTTTCCCAATATTATGTCAGACCCACTCGACGTCCATTGCATCCAGTCCCCCCCCACCCCCCCACCCCCCCATCTGCGGTCCTCTCCAAGGTTTCTCATAGTCATTTTCATCGACGTCCCACTGGGTTGTGAGTTTTTCCTTGCCCTCATGTGGGCGCTCAACGTTGTGGCTTGTGCAGCCCTTTGAGACACTTGTGATTTAGGGCTATATAAATAAACATTGATTGATTGATTTTCTATATTTTAGCATGTTTTTTCTTTGCTTCGACAATCAAATTGAATTGTAGTCGTGTCAGTGGATGACTTATTTGGTTTACAATTGTGTGACCGTTACTCTGTGAGACCTTTAACGTCATGCCAACTTTTCACGACAGTTTGTCACTGCAAGCGACTATCTCCAAGTGCGTTATGTCCTATTGGAGACAATGAAAACACGAACCGGCATTTATACGCTTTCAGGTTGATCTGCATCTTCAAAGACAGATTCATCCTCATTTGTGGCTGTAAATCATTTTTTATTTGACAGCTCATGTGATAAAGGGTGCAGGATATTAAAACTTTATCAGACATTTGCTTTTAATCTAAAAAAAATACACACAAATTAAGCAGGGGTTAGTGCAGCGTTGTTTTATCAGATATGAGACAGCGTCTAAGACGAGGCTTGAACGATTAGGAGTTGAAATTACACATCAGATATATAATGTATATAAATCACTTTTTATATTGGGGGTTTTGCACCTTGTTTATCCTAAATTAACGAGACATTTTTGACACATGACAGTGTTTAGTTCCGGCAAGACAATTGGGTCACACTTAAAATCTAAGCCCATTGAATGCAGCCAGGGACTGGCAGATGCGAGTCGACTTAGATCAGAGGCTCATCGCAACGACCACCCTGCGTCCAGACCTCGTCCTATGGTCTGAAACCTGCCATACAGTCTATATTATTGAACTGACAGTTCCGTGGGAGGATGCCATCGAAGAAGCGTATGAACGCAAGAAGCTGCGGTACTCCAACCTTGCAGCTGAGGCAGAGGACAGAGGCTGGAGGGTAAGGGTGCGCCCAGTGGAGGTGGGCTGTAGGGGCTTTGTAGCAAGCACAACAGCAAAGCTCCTTAGGGAGGTTGGAGTCAGGGGGCAGGCTCACAGACAGGCCATTAAAGAGTTGGCCAACACAGCCGAGAGGACGAGCCATTGGTTGTGGTTGAGGAGGAGTGACACCAGCTGGGCTGCTAAGGCTAACACCTAATGGGATGCACACACCCAGGGATTTGATCACCCTGGGGTGGGCCCTTCCTCGGCAGAGGGTGTCTTGTGGTAAGCCGGGCCGAAACACCCCGTGACGCTGGGGCACACAACTGAAGATGTGTCCCAATGGTGGAAAAGCCTCCCAGCAGTGTCACTTAGCCTCATTTAGGTATGCGGTCAGGTGCAAGCCTTGCCATGCAGAGTCCCCAGGGATTGTACCAACTAGTCATTTCAACAAATTCTGTTTTAGATCACTGTGCTGCTGGGCTGTTCCACCCTCGAGTTCAGTTCAAAACTTGGGGGACAAACATTTTTGCAGGGAATTCCTAAAAACAGTAGAGTCCTCCTGTTGTACAGAGGAACTGGGACCACCGTAAACACATTGGCAGATCCTTTTAACCTTTATTAAAAGATTACAGTTGGTACAAAATGCGGCTGCAAGGCTTTTGACAAAAACAAGAAAGTTTGATCATATTACGCCTATACTGGCTCACTTGCACTGGCTTCCTGTGCACATAAGATGCGACTTTAAGGTTTTACTACTTACGTATAAAATACTACACGGTTTAGCTCCAGCCTATCTCGCCGATTGTATTGTACCATATGTCCCGACAAGAAATCTGCGTTCAAAGAACTCCAGCTTATCAGTGATTCCCAGAGCCAAAAAAAAGTATGCGGGCTATAGAGCGTTTTCTATTCGGGCTCCAGTACTCTGGAATGCCCTCCCGGTAACAGTTAGAGATGCTACCTCAGTAGAAGCATTTAAGTCCCATCTTAAAACTCATTTGTATAATCTAGCCTTTAAATAGACCCCCCTTTTTTAGACCAGTTGATCTGCCGTTTCTTTCCTTCTCTCCTCTTCTCCCCTGTCCCTTGCGAGGGGGAGTTGCATAGGTCCGGTGGCCATGGATGAAGTGCTGGCTGTCCAGAGTCGGGACCCCGGGTGGACCACTAGCCTGTGCATCGGTTGGGGACATCTCTGCGCTGCTGACCCGTCTCCGCTCGGGATGGTTTCCTGTTGGCCCCGCTGTGGACTGGGCTCCCGCTGATGTGTTGGATCCACTGTGGACTGGACTTTCACAATGTTATGTCAGACCCACTCGACATCCATTGCTTTCGGTCTCCCCTAGAGGGGGGGGGGGGGGTTACCCACATATGCGGTCCTCTCCAAGGTTTCTCATAGTCATTCACCGATGTCCCACTGGGGTGAGTTTTTCCTTGCCCGTATGTGGGCTCTGTACCGAGGATGTCGTTGTGGCTTGTACAGCCCTTTGAGACACTTGTGATTTAGGGCTATATAAATAAACATTGATTGATTGATTGATTCTTTTTGTATTGTTTCTGTTTCACAAACTCCTCAGTAAGTTCACCAAAACGTCGCCATGGAGTTATTGAGTCGGTTTTGCTGATTGGAGAGCGGGTCCGTGACGACGACTTCTGTTTTGTCAATGAGCCGTTTTACTGCCGCGTGACGGACGCCATTTAGAAACAGTTAATGTGTGTAAATAAACATATTTCAATGTAAATTCCCGATTTCACAACGTGTATATCTGCAGCTTATTTACGGAACAATATTTTTGTTCTTCTAAAATTTAGTGGGTGCGGCTTATATCCCGGTTCGCTCTTATGGTACGGAAAACACGGTCATAGTCAGGTGTACATTCATCGGAGTCGTGATGAGAAATTACTCAGCGCGTTATCTTATTAATAAAAAAGCCTTGGAAATGAATTGCTGTCTGTAGGCCTGGCGGCAATATTAAGTCCGACTGTAACAACGGCGTTTTGTTATTATTGCAGGGTCGACTTAATACGACTGATGGAGAGTAAATGTGTTTTGTTTCTTTCAGACGCATCAGGTCCACGGCAGATGCTTTATAACTTTTGAATTTATTCATTGAGCTCCGCCGCCACATAAGTATGACTGAAGATGCTCAACACGGTCCGCTCCCCCCCGGGAATTAATTAACCTATAATGCCGCCGGTAGCGTTCCGGAAAGGTCCTGTGGGAAATAATGCGACTGAGAGCGGCCGCTTTGCTTATTTGTGGAGTCAATAAGAAGGAGTGACCTGACAAGAATGTAAAAATTTTATTAGAGACGTTGTTTAACGAAGCACAACACTGCCCGTTGCTCTTTCCCCTGAAGGTAATGTTGTGTCAAACACTGACTGGAGTGCATTCTTTTCAACCAATGTGACTGCTAACATCATTTCTAAATCCCTTAGTTCACAAGGGCAACTTTGGGTAATACAACGTAAAAAGACATTTTTAAGCAAAGTGTCTATTGTTATATTTTTATGTAGGATACTTGAACGATTAATTCAAACTACATTGAACACTGAAAAAAATTGCATTTATAACCTGAAATTAAATTTTAGAATGAAATGTGTTTGTTTAAAATCAGGGGTGTACAAACTTTTTCTTCCGAGGGTCGCATGCTGAAAAGTACCAGCAGGGGCCATTATGACGTATACATAATTTTGTTTTTTTTCTCAAAAAAAACCCAAAAACAAATATATATATATATATATATATATATATATATATATATATATATATATATATATATATATATATATATATATATATATATATATATATATATATATATATATATATATATATTTATTTATTTTTATTTTTTTTTTTTTAAATAAAAAAAAAAATTAAAAAAAATAAATAAATAAATAAATAAATAAATAAAATAAATAAATTAAAAAAATATATATATATATATATATATATATATATATATATATATATATATATATATATATATATATGTATGTATATATATATATAATTTTTTTATTTTTTTATTTATTTATTTTTTTTGTTTTGTTTTTTTTGTATTTTTTTTTATTTAAAAAAAAAAAAAAAATATATATATATATATATATATATATATATATATATATATATATATATATATATATATATATATATATATATATATATATATAAATATATATATATTATTTTTTTATTTTTTATTTTTTATTTTTTTTAAATGTATTTTATTTATTCATTTATTTTTTTTATTTTTTATTTTTTATTTTATTTTATAGTGCAGGCCAAAGTTGGTCACACCTTCTCATTCAATGGGTTTTCTTTATTTTCATGACTATTTACATTGTAGATTGTCACTGAAGGCATCACAACTATGAATGAACACATGTGGAGTTACGTACTTAACAAAAAAAAGGTGACATAACTGAAAATATGTTTTATATTCTAGTTTCTTCAAAATAGCCAATTTCTCTGATTAGTGAATGCACACTCTTGGCATTCTCTCGATGAGCTTCAAACACACCTGTGAAGTGAAAACCATTTCAGGTGACTACCTCTTGAAGCTCATCGAGAGAATGCTAAGAGTGTGCGAAAAACTAATCAGAGCAAAGGCTGGCCATTTTGAAGAAACTAGAATAGAAGACACATTTTCAGTTATTTCACCTTTATATTTTGTTAAGTACATAAGTCAACTTAGACTTAGACATACACAATTTTTATTGATCCACAAGGGCAGCGGTCCCCAAACTACTGCCCGCGGGCCGGATGCGGCCCCCCAGCATCCAAAATCCGGCCCACAGGAAGTCCCAAGTTTATTTTTTTATTTTTTTAAAATCTTTCCTTTCTAATCCATTTTCTACCGCTTGTTACTCTTGGTGTCTCCTAGCCGCTCAGGCAAATCATATTGTCTAAAAATGAATTTTCCCATCGATAACGTGACAATGTTAAATGTTGATGAACATCAAAGTTAATTGATGTTAAATAACAAAACAGATTATAACGATAATGTATATATATATATATATATATATATATATATATATATATATATATATATATATATATATATATATATATATATATATATATACACTACCGTTCAAAAGTTTGGGGTCACCCAATTTAGTGGAATAGCCTTCATTTCTAAGAACAAGAATAGACTGTCGAGTTTCAGATGAAAGTTCTCTTTTTCTGGCCATTTTGAGCGTTTAATTGACCCCACAAATGTGATGCTCCAGAAACTCAATTTGCTCAAAGGAAGGTCAGTTTTGTAGCTTCTGTAACGAGCTAAAGTGTTTTCAAAAGTGTGAACATGATTGCACAAGGGTTTTCTAATCATCAATTAGCCTTCTGAGCCAATGAGCAAACACATTGTACCATTAGAACACTGGAGTGATAGTTGCTGGAAATGGGCCTCTATACACCTATGTAGATATTGCACCAAAAAGCAGACATTTGCAGCTAGAATAGTCATTTACCACATTAGCAATGTATAGAGTGTATTTCTTTCAAGTTAAGACTAGTTTAAAGTTATCTTCATTGAAAAGTACAGTTCTTTTCCTTCAAAAATAAGGACATTTTAATGTGACCCCAAACTTTTGAACGGTAGTGTATATATACAGTATATATATATTTACAGTGGTTCATGAAGGTAAGGAAAAAAACGAAAGTGCGCCAAAGGAAATGGCTCTTAAAAATAATCACATTCATCATCTTGTGGAATACATTCGGACTGCTTGTGTCTGCAGTAATTACTTTGGAAAATGTTTGTTTAAACCAGAGGTCCCCGAACTTTTTGATTCGGGGGTCTCATTGGGTTAAAACAATTTGGCCGGGGGCCGGGATATATATTATATGTGTATATATATATATATATATATATATATATATATATATATATATATATATATATATATATATATATATATATATATATATATATATATATATATATATATATATATATATAAGAACAGACAATACATATTTAACTATAAAAGTTAGTGTCAGTGTGCCGTGATGGCACTGACTTTAGCGTCCTCTACTACCTGTCGTCGTGTCCGCTTTTTCTCCATACAAACAGCGTGCCGGCCCAGTCACATGTTGTATGCGACTTCTACAGACACACGTACGTGACTGCAAGACATACTTGATCAACAGCCATACAGGTCACACTGAGGGTGGACGTATAAACAACTTTAACACTGTTACAAATATGCGCCACACTGTGAACCCACACCAAACGAGAATGACAAACACATTTCGGGAGAACATCCACACCATAACACGACATAAACACAACAGAACAAATACCCATAATTCCTTGCAGCCCTAACTCTTCCGGGCTACAATATACACCCCCGCTACCACCAAAGCCCCCCCCCCCCCCCCATCTCCGGAATTCGGAGGTCTCAAGGTTGGCAAGTATGGGTAACAGTAGTAAAGGGGTTAACCTCCTAGTGCCCCAAGACCCCATAGAGGAGCCTCCACTGCCGGGTGCACTTTAACGTCACGCCCAGGACATCCGAGAGGACATCAGAAGAGTAATCAGGCCCATACTCTTTCTCCTGGAAGCTGCAGTTCCAGTCTGAGGCTCGCTGAAACAAATAAAGCTTTTTGTTCGACGATTCCTCGTCGGCGTCTTCTTGGCTCATCAAATGACCATCAAATATACAACAGTGCTCAAGTAAAACAAAACTACTCACCGATTGATGACGCATTGTTCATTAGTTTTTTAGTTTATCTTGGGTTGTTACTTCCCCATAACTGGGCCCACATGGATGTGAGGGTGCCTTCTTCCGCCATCGCAGCCGTTGTGGTAGTTCTTACATCTACCGTCTTCCACCTGCTCCGCCGTTGAGGTCTTCACCGTATCCCTGGCTAGGGGGCAGTCAAGTACTAGGCCTTTGCAAAGGGCCACCTGGGGTAACAGTGGTAAAGGGGTTAACCTCCTAGTGCCCCAAGACCCCATAGAGGAGCCTCCACTGCCGGGTGCACTTTAACGTCATGCCCAGGATATCCGAGAGGACATCAGAAGAGTAAGCAGGCCCATACTCTTTCTCCTGGAAGCTGCAGTTCCAGTCTGAGGCTCGCTTTTTGTTCGACGATTCCTCGTCGGCGTCTTCTTGGCTCATCAAATGACCATCAAATATACAACAGTGCTCAAGTAAAACAAAACCACTCACCGATTGATGACGCATTGTTCATTAGTTTTTTTAGTTTAATGCCTTCATCAGGCCTACCTTTCCTTTTCCTTCACCGCTACACGTCATCAGACGCGGCGCGGCTGATTCCTGGAGTTGATTTCGACACAAGGTCTACAACAGCGCCGCGCACGAGCAAATGTTTCCAGAGGCGCCGCAGAGCAAATGTCAAATCGTAATCATGAGTTGGACTCGGGCTTACAGGCTCACGCGCGCGTCACAGTTCACCGCCGCAATCGTATTTGCTTCGCGTGGGAGAGGTCGATGAAACCCAACAAACCGACGGGTCAACTTTGCCCTCCCGCAAATCCATACACGGCGTATCATTTAATTAAAGCCCGAGCTTATACTCCATTTGGGGTTAGGAGGGTTTCATTCCTGAGCTTATTATTAATGGAGGGAGGCTTTTTGACACGCGGCGCCGACACCAACGTGAACCCTGAAATCATCGGGAGAGGACGGCAATCAAAACAAAGATAGCGAGGCGGTAATTAACAGCGGATTACCTGGCGG
The DNA here is from genome assembly GCF_033978785.1 of Entelurus aequoreus. Taxonomy (NCBI): domain Eukaryota; kingdom Metazoa; phylum Chordata; class Actinopteri; order Syngnathiformes; family Syngnathidae; genus Entelurus; species Entelurus aequoreus. The sequence goes on along the minus strand of NC_084741.1, from coordinate 7,230,138 downwards.
AGTAACTTCACAACGCTTTCAAGTCTACCGCATTGTAAAGAGCTGGATGTGTGTTTTTTAGGAGTTTGCACTTGGTCTTCAGGTGCTGTGTATCTGCCAAAAATGATGGTGTACACAGGGAAATACCACAGAAATGAGAGTTTACACCAGGGGTGTCCAAAGTGCGGCCCGGGGGCCATTTGCGGCCCGCAGCTAATTGTTTACCGGCTCGCCTCACATTCTGCAAAAATTGCAAAATTGATAGTATTGCAAAAATTTAAAAAAACATTTAAAAAAGTGGAATGAGGTGACATCTAACTAGAAAAAGTTGCAATGTTGACACAAAGCTGCCATGCAGGCTGTTTTTTTTTTCTTTTGTTAGGGACCGATGTCCCTTTGGGACAGAGGACCCTATGGAATTTCTAGCATTTTATTATTATTATTATATTTCTTTATTTTTTATTTTTTTTGCCATTGCTCAAAAAAAATGTCACTTTAAAATGTTTTATGTGGAAAAATATTGCATATATTGTGTGGTTGCCATATAAAAACATAAAATATTTATTTGACAAAAGAGCATAAAAACAAACAAAATAATAGTTCAAACGTAAAATCGACAGATATATCTGAAGTTGATCTCGTAACTTAAGTGTTGAAAGTAAAAAAAAACTAATAAAAATGTATCACCTTTTGGATCCCAAACATATTTAGTGGGAATTTATTAATATTTTCACTGATTTCTCAAAAATATTAAAGAATTAAAATCAATGGTGTCCTGCATTATTGATCTTTTGTTAGGGACCGATGTCCCTTTGGGACAGAGGACCCTATTGAATTTCTAGCGTTTTATTATTATTATCTTTCTTTATTTTTTCTTTTTTTTGCCATTGCTCAAAAAAAAAAAAAAAAAAGACAAAAAATATATTTTATAATGAATTATTGACCTATTCAAGGCTCCAATTACTTCAAAAATGTCACTTTAAAATGTTTTATGTGGAAAAAATATTGCATATATTGTGTGGTTGCCATATAAAAACATCAAATATTTATTTGACAAAAGAGCATAAAAACAAACAAAATAATAGTTCAAACGTAAAATGGACAGATATATCTGAAGTTGATCTCGTAACTTAAGTGTTGAAAGTAAAAAAAAACTAATAAAAATGTATCACCTTTTGGATCCCAAACATATTTAGTGGGAATTTATTAATATTTTCACTGATTTCTCAAAAATATTAAAGAATTAAAATCAATGGTGTCCTGCATTATTGATCTTTTGTTAGGGACCGATGTCCCTTTGGGACAGAGGACCCTATTGAATTTCTAGCGTTTTATTATTATTATCTTTCTTTATTTTTTCTTTTTTTTGCCATTGCTCAAAAAAAAAAAAAAAAAAGACAAAAAATATATTTTATAATGAATTATTGACCTATTCAAGGCTCCAATTACTTCAAAAATGTCACTTTAAAATGTTTTATGTGGAAAAAATATTGCATATATTGTGTGGTTGCCATATAAAAACATCAAATATTTATTTGACAAAAGAGCATAAAAACAAACAAAATAATAGTTAAATCGTAAAATGGACAGATATATCTGAAGTTGATCTCGTAACTTAAGTGTTGAAAGTAAAAAAAAACTAATACAAATGTATCACCTTTTGGATCCCAAACATATTTAGTGGGAATGTATTAATATTTTCACTGATTTCTCAAAAATATTAAAGAATTAAAATCAATGGTGTCCTGCATTATTGATCTTTTAGAGATTTAATTACTAAATACTGCATATTTCATGTTTTGCTATAAAAAAAACAAAATTGTCTTTGACAGAAAAGGCATAAAACATTTTTTTTTCTTCACTTTTTATCCACCTGAAGCTGATATAGAGATTTACTATAAGATTTACTATACATTAAAAAAAAAAAAAAAAAAAAAAAAAAAAGACTTATTTTTAACGTTTTAATGACTGAGAGCCTTTATGGTTAAAAAAAAAAAAAAAAAATATATATATATATATATATATATATATATATATATATATATATATATATATATATATATGTATATATATATATATATATATATATATATATATATATATATATATATATATATATATATATATATATATATATATATATATGTATATATATATATATATATATATATATATATATATATATATGTCTTAATTAGATTATCCAAAAAATAGTGCTCGATACCGTGGTAGAGCGTAATATGTATGTGTGGGGAAAAAATCACAAGACTATTTCATCTCTACAGGCCTGTTTCATGAGGGGTTTCCTCAATCCTCAGGAGATTTAAATGGAAGCATTCACATACCATGGTTTATATAGGGCACAGAGCGGGTGGGTACAGGCAGGCGTGGGGGCGTGGTGATTGACTCATGTGTTACCTAGGAGGTGTTTCCTTCTGTGACGGCATGCTGATACAATTTCGCTGCGCTTGTTGAGGGATGACAAGTCTGGACGGTATATGATAAACAGTTTCTCTTTTAAGCATAGGTTGCATCTTTTGTTACCACTGTTGTAAGGTGTGCTGGATGCAAGAATTTGCCATGTTATTGAGTATTCAACATTATTGTCTTTGAGATTCCAAATGTGTTTGCTGAGTTCTGTAGTGTTCCGGAGTCTTTTGCATCTGAAAGAAGCCTTGTGATTGTTCCATCTGGTTTTGAATTCTCCCTCAGTTAATCCTACGTATGTGTCGGATGTGTTAATGTCCTTGTATGTATATATATATATATATATATATATATATATATATATATATATATATATATATATATATATATATATATATATATATATATATATATACACATACATATATATGCATACATATAAATATACACATACATATTTATATATATATGCATACATATAAATATACACATACATATATACATACACATATATATATATATATATATATATATATATATATATATATATATATATATATATATATATATATATATATATAAATATATATATATATATATATATATATATATATATATATATAAATATATATACATAAATAAAACAATTATATACATATATATATATATATATATATATATATATATATATATATATATATATATATATATATATATATATATATATATATATATATATATATATATATATATATATATATATATATATATATTTATATATATATATATATATATATATAGATATATATATATATATATATATATATATATATATATATATATATATATATATATATAATATAAATATATATACATAAATAAAACAATTATATACATATATATATACAAACATACACACATATACATATATACATACAAACAAACATATATATATATATATATATATATATATATATATATATATATATATATATACATATATATATATATATATATATATATATATATATATATATATATATATATATATATATGTATATATATATATATATATATATATATATATATATATATATATATATATATATATATACATACATACATACATACATACATATATATATATATATATATATATATATATATATATATATATATATATATATATATATATATATATATATATATATATATATATATATATATATATATATAAATATATATATATTTTATTAATTTATTTTTTTTTTTTTTTCTGTGGTTTCACTGAAGGGCTGATTGAAATGACGTCGACCATGTTTAAATCCCCAGCACCTAATCCCCGTAATTCCGCCATATTGTATTGTCATTAACGACTGGCTGGCTGGTTAGTACAAATCCTTTCACCTTTCACTTGGCGGCCCCCGTGGATAATTGCTGTATCCACTGGTCGGAAGCCTCCCCATGGGGACTGGCGGGCAGAAAGCGGCGGACTTGTGCTTGACAGTTTAATATGGAGCTCCGGTGTACAGGAGCCTCTTCTCGGTCTTGTACGTGTCGGCTATCGCTGACAGGACAGACCGTGGCTAATTAGACCTTTGCAACCTCCTGCTAGTAAAACACTTTCATGTGTGCTATTTCTTCTTCTTTTTTTCCTTCTTTAGATGGAGCTTCTATCTTTAAAGCAGCATGACGGAAGAAAATGGATCTTACGGAACTTACTGTACAGCAGGGTTGTTCAAACTTTTTCCATCCAGGCCCGCAAACCAACAACTAAAAGTCTGCTGGGGGCCACTTTTATACAATAAAGATGCTAAAAAGAACCCAATGTACAAAACCCAAAAGCAGTGAAGTTGTCACGTTGTGTAAATGGTAAATAAAAACAGAATACAATGATTTGCAAATCCTGTGAACGACTCTTCCTTGTCGTTGGGTTCTTTCCTGGACCAATATCCCCACGTGACACCCTTCGGCGGAGGATTTACAAGTATCTTTTATTTTTCTTGTTGAGCACATAAATGGTTTCCTTTTCTCAGTCTGATGCTTTTTATCAGTCTCTCTTTCTGTCCTCTTCCTGTGCTTTTCCACTCCCCGTCAGACCCACTCTCATGCTCTCCGACACTGCTCATAAAGAGACAGGTGATTAGATAACTCGTTCCAGCTGAGATATCCACTCACCTGTCATCCGCTTCACAGCCGGCTCCTGCACAAGCCCCGCCCGCAGGTGACGCGTGGACCACGCCCCTTCCACACAGTCATTATACAGCATTATTCACATGGGAATAACATAAATACAGTCTATTATACAGCATTATTCACATGTGAATAATATAAATACAGTCTATTATACAGCATTATTTACATGTGAATAACATAAACACAGTCTATTATACAGCATTATTCACATGTGAATAACATAAATACAGTCTATTATACAGCATTATTCACATGTGAATAACATAAATACAGTCTGTTATACAGCATTATTCACATGTGAATAATATAAATACAGTCTATTATACAGCATTATTCACATGTGAATAATATAAACACAGTCTATTATACAGCATTATTCACATGTGAATAACATAAATACAGTCTATTATACAGCATTATTCACATGTGAATAACATAAATACAGTCTATTATACAGCATTATTCACATGTGAATAATATAAATACAGTCTATTATACAGCATTGTTCACATGTGAAAAACATAAATACAGTCTATTATACAGCATTATTCACATGTGAATAACATAAATACAGTCTATTATACAGCATTATTCACATGTGAATCATATAAACACAGTCTAACATAAATACAGTCTATTATACAGCATTATTCACATGTGAATAATATAAATACAGTCTATTATACAGCATTGTTCACATGTGAATAACATAAATACAGTCTATTATACAGCATTATTCACATGTGAATAACATAAATACAGTCTATTATACAGCATTATTCACATGTGAATAATATAAATATATTATACATTTACAGTACATGTAGAGTCAAAAGGAACATATGCATAATGCGCCACACATTTTCAATGGGAGACAGGTCTGGACTACAGGCAGGCCAGTCTAGTACCCGCACTCTTATACTATGAAGCCACGTTGATGCAACACGTGGCTTGGCATTGTCTTGCTGAAATAAGCAGGGGCGTCCATGGTAACGTTGCTTGGATGGCAACATAAGTTGCTCCAAAACCTGTATGTACCTTTCAGCATTAATGGCACCTTCACAGATGTGTAAGTTACCCATGTCTTGGGCACTAATACACCCCCATACCATCACACATGCTGCCTTTAACACTTTGCGCCTAGAACAATCCGGATGGTTCTTTTCCTCTTTGGTCCGTAACACACGACGTCCACAGATTCCAAAAAACAATTTGAAATGTGGACTCGTCAGACCACAGAACACTTTTCCACTTTGTATCAGTCCATCTTAGGTCAGCTCGAGCCCAGCAAAGCCGGCGGCGTTTCTGGGTGTTGTTGATAAATGGCTTTGGCTTTGCATAGTAGAGTTTTAACTTGCACTTACAGATGTAGCGACCAACTGTAGTTACTGACAGCGGTTTTCTGAAGTGTTCCTGAGCCCATGTGGTGATATCCTTTACACACTGGTGTCGCTTTTTGATGCAGCACCGCCTGAGGGATCGAAAGTCATTTAAGTGCAGTGACTTCTCCAGATTGTCTGAAACTTTTGATGATATTACGGAGCGTAGATGGTGAAATCCCTAAATTCATTGCAATAGCTGCTTGAGAAAAGTTGTTCTTAAACTGTTCAACAATTTGCTCACGCATTTGTTGACAAAGTGGTGACCCTCGCCCCATCCTTGTTTGTGAATGACTGAGCATTTCACGGAAGCTGCTTTTATACCCAATCATGGCACCCACCCGTTCCCAATTAGCCCGTTCCCCTGTGGGATGTTCCGAATAAGTGTTGGATGAGCATTCCTCAACTTTCTCAGTCTTTTTTGCCACTTGTGCCAGCTTTTTTGAAACACGTTGCAGGCATCGAATTTCAAATGAGCTAATATTTGCAAAAAATAACAACGTTTACCAGTTGGAACGTTAAATATCTTGTCTTTGCAGTCTATTCAATTGAATATAAGTTGAAAAGGGTTTGCAAATCATTGTATTCTGTTTTTATTTAGCATTTACACAACGTGACAACTTCACTGGTTTGGGGTTTTGTAGTTCGGTTTATGCAAGAGTGCATCCGGAACGTATTAAAAGCGCTTCACTTTTTCCACATTTTGGTATGTTTCAGTCTAATTCCAAAGTTTAATTCATTCATTTTTGTCCTCAAAATGCTACACACAATACCCCATAATGACAATGTAATAAATGCTAATTTATTAACAGTTAAAAAATATCACATGTGCATAAGTGTTCACAGCCTTTTGCCATGAAACTCGAAATTGAGCTCAGGTGCATCCTGTTGTAAATGACCATCGTTGAGATGTTCCTACAGCTTAAATGTAATCCACCTGGGGTAAATTGAAATTTTTTTAAATTTATTTTCAATACATGTTAAAAATTTAAATAGAGAAACATTTTCACTTTGTCATTATTGGGTATTGTCCGTGGAATTTCGAGGACAAAATTGAGTTTATTTAATTTCGGAAGAAGGCTGTAACAAAACAAAATGTGGACATAGTGAAGCGCTGTGAATACTTTCCGGATGCGCTGTAAATGTTATTTAAAGCTTCTTTAAACATTAAAAAAACAATCATATTTGTAAAAAAAAGATTTTTGCAGGTTAAATGTGCCATTATCAAACAGCAACAGTATCAGTGCAGTGTCAATACTGTTAGGGTTTGGTGATGTGGATCCCAAGGATGCAGAGACGAATTTGGGGTTTACAATTGTTCTTCCTTTTTATTAGGCGGAAGCACAAGGTAGCAAAAAAAACAAAAGGCGATGGTGGAAAACACAAAACACACCATGTAAAAAACTACTGAGAGAAAACAAACACACAAAACTAAAAGCGCTAGACAAGGCTAGGAAAAATATACTTCATGAGAGAAGAAATAAGACTAGGTACAAAAAATAAAACGCTAGACAAGGCTAGGATTAATACGGGCCAACCTGAGGTGAAAGGTACACGAACTAGAGAGTCCTCTTGGCACGACCAACCGTATGGAAGCAATGGCAAAGTTCCGGCGCTCACCGGCTGTCAGCAGCCTGGTTAAATAGGCTGTTTTTAATTACAGTCAGGTGTGTGCTGCTGCCTTGCGTCAGCTGCACTCCATACTGTGAACGAGAGAGAGAGTGAACATGGAGTGCAGACAACAGAAATAGGCAAGGACATTTACAGATTACCACAGTACCCCCCCCTCAACGGACGCCTCCTGGCGACCTACCTGGCTTGTCTGGGAATCGAACGTAAAAGTCCTTGATCAAGTCCTTGTCAATTATAAGCGATCTAGAGATCCATGACCGTTCCTCTGGGCCGTACCCCTCCCAGTCCACCAGGTATTGGAAACCCCTTCCCCTTCTTCTCACATCCAAGATGGTGTTTACAGTAAATGCTGGGTGACCATCAACCAGCCTGGGTGGAGGAGGCGGTACCTCCGGAGGACTGAGCGGGCTGGATGAGACAGGCTTGATGCGGTGTACGAGATCCCGCTGCGGAACGAAGACAATGTGTGTGGCAGGTTACACTCCAATTAATAATGGCCGAACGAGGCCAGTCTATGTGCGGGTTATGCTTGTGTAACCAGGTTAACCCTAGAATGACGGGCGCGGACCGTGATGGCACAACAAGAAAAATTATTTTCTCACAATGATTTCCAGACAAGCGCAGGTTGAGTGGGAGTGTCTGGTGGGTTATGCTGGCTAATAGGCGCCCATCAAGAGAATACACCCTCTTGGGCACAAATAGTTTGACAACAGGAATCTTATGGAGTCTCATGAATTCAAAATCCAAAAAGTTATCATCTGCTCCTGAGTCAATGAGAGCGCAAATGTCTATTTGTTGGTTAGACCAAGAAAGAGTACCTTTTAGCTGCATTCTGCCTGCGGCCAACGAAGGAGAACGACGACCTCTGGTGGACGTGTCCTCTGGCGAGTGAGGGCGCACTCGTGGCCGTGCGGCGGGGCGCGGCAGTTCTTTGCAGCGGGAGATGAGATGATCAGCGGCCCCACAGTATAGGCAGAGTTGGAGGTGAACGCGACGTTCCCTCTCGGCGGCGGTGAGTCGGCGGCCTCCCAGTTGCATCGGCTCATCTATCTGCCATGAAGGGGGGTTGTCTTCGAGTTGCTCCGTCTTGCAGATGGCAGGTCTAGCAGGCGCTGATTGGCTGCAAGGTGGGGCTTGTCTTCCTAGTCGATCCCTCCTCTCCTCCAATAGGCGGAAGTCGATTTGCACCGCCAGCTCGATTAGATCATCCAGATTCGTCGGGAGTGACAGCGGGATCATCATGTGACGAATCTCGTCCGCGAGACCCAGGAAGAAAGCGTCCAACAACGCCGAGGGACCCCAGTCACAATCGGCCGCCATGGTGCGGAACTCGATCGCGTAATCCGCGACCCGTCGTGAACCCTGTTGCAGCCGGAAAAGGGATCTCGCTGCCTCTCTACCTGGGAGTCGTCGTTGGAAGATTTGCTTCAAGGATTTGGAAAAGTTCGCGTATGTGGAGCTGGAGGTGGTCTGAGGGTTCCATTCTGCAGTCGCCCAGGTGCCAGCACGGCCAGACAGGTGAGAGATCACAAACGCTACCTTAGCCCGCTCAGAGGTGAAAGCGGAAGCGTTTAGCTCAAAATGAAGTTCACACTGCGTCAGGAATTGTCTTACGTCTTCCTTTTCCCCGGAAAAACGTTCGGGTCGGGAAAGCCGTATGTTGCTAGTACTAGCGGGTTGTGTAGGCTGGGTGGATGCCTGGTCAGGCACGGTGGTCGAGGTGGGTACGACGGTGGCTAACAGCATGTTGATTCGCTCCAACATGGCGTCTTGACGCTCCGACATCCCCTGTAGACCTCGGCTCAGGTGGTCAAGCTGGTCCCCCTGCTGGTTGATCCTTTGAGCCTGGCCTTGCAATGCTCTTTTCCAGGGGTCTGTCTCTGCGGGTTCCATAGTTTTGGCCGGAACTTTCTGTTAGGGTTTGGTGATGTGGATCCCAAGGATGCAGAGACGAATTTGGGGTTTACAATTGTTCTTCCTTTTTATTAGGCGGAAGCACAAGGTAGCAAAAAAAACAAAAGGCGATGGTGGAAAACACACAACACACCATGTAAAAAACTACTGAGAGAAAACAAACACACAAAACTAAAAGCGCTAGACAAGGCTAGGAAAAATATACTTCATGAGAGAAGAAATAAGACTAGGTACAAAAAATAAAACGCTAGACAAGGCTAGGATTAATACGGGCCAACCTGAGGTGAAAGGTACACGAACTAGAGAGTCCTCTTGGCACGACCAACCGTATGGAAGCAATGGCAAAGTTCCGGCGCTCACCGGTTGTCAGCAGCCTGGTTAAATAGGCTGTTTTTAATTACAGTCAGGTGTGTGCTGCTGCCTTGCGTCAGCTGCACTCCATACTGTGAACGAGAGAGAGAGTGAACATGGAGTGCAGACAACAGAAATAGGCAAGGACATTTACAGATTACCACAAATACAGCCAGAGAGTGTGGCACACACTCACTACAATGTACTTATATCATCCATTCTACCTGACCAAGACCGGTGCTAAACTCCAATCAAAGTCAGCCGTGCAATATGATTGTCACCCGACGTCATGTTTCCACACCATTTACAGCTCGCAGCTTTCTTGACAATAGCGACTATGCCGTCTGTCCGGGCGTATAATTGCAACAATCATTCGCAATTTCGAGTAACGTGGACGTCTATCGGCCGACGCAAGGCACCGTTCAGTTGTTTTGTTTACCGCATTTAAAACTGGAGGGACAGGTCCGGCAGTCGCTGTACTTCAGGATCAATTACCAGACTTGAAAGGGAGCATTTTGTGTTTGTAAACACCAAGCTGCAGCTTTCACGAGGGAACAAAAGACTTCTTGTTGGAGTATTTCACTGATCTTTAGATGCCGCCAGAAGTGTGCAGCAGATAAACAGCAGTGGAAAGACTGCAAGGGATTCTTCTTTTTTTATTACTATGTTAAAAATGTTGTGAAGATGTATTGCACGGCACCACCTGTCATTGTAAAGTGCCTATTTGTGTGGATCGCGAAGGGTAGAAAATTACTACCAAAAGTTTTAATGTGAAAAAAATAGTTTATACATGCAAGTCTTTTTTTTTTTTGGCAGAATTTTTTTTTTATACTTGTGAGTCGTTTTTTTACTTGCAGAATTTTTTTTTCCAGTGTTTTCAAAAAAATGTTTTAATTGAAGTTATTTTTATGCATATAAATCATTTTTTTACTTGCCGAAATTGTTTTTATAATTTACTTGCAAATATTTTTTTGATTGAAGAAAATCGTTTTTATAATTTACTTGCAAATATTTTTTTGATTGAAGAAAATCGTTTTTATACTTGCAAATCGTTTTTTTTGCTTGCACAAAATTGTTTCAAAATTTTTGCAGAAAAATATTTTTATATTTGCAAATCATTTTTTATTCAAACAAAATATTTTTTATACTTGCAAATATTTTTTTCATTTAAGACAATTTTTTCATACCTTCGAAGCGTTTTTTCTACTTGCAGAAATTGTTTTAATAATTTACTTGCAATTTTTTTTTTAATTGAAGAAAATCGTTTTTATACTTGCGAATCATTTTTTTACTTGCAGAAAATTGTTTCAAAATTTTCGAAAAAATGTTTTACTTGCAGATAATTGTTTTTATACTTGCAAATCATTTTTTATTTTAAGAAAATAGATTTTATACTTGTGAATTGTTATTTTTTTTACTTGCAGAAAATAATTGTTTGTGTGGATCGCGAGGGGTAGAAAATGACTACCAAAAGTTTTAATGTGAAAAAAATAGTTTATACATGCAAGTCTTTTTTTTTTTTGGCAGAAATTTTTTTGTTATACTTGTGAGTCGTTTTTTTACTTGGAGAAAATTGTTTTCCAGTGTTGGCAAAAAAATGTTTTAATTAAAGTTATTTTTATGCATGTAAATAGTTGTTTTACTTCCCGAAATTGTTTTAATAATTTACTTGAAAATATTTTTTTGATTGAAGAAAATCGTTTTTATACTTGCGAATCGTTTTTTTTACTTGCATAAAATTGTTTCAAAATTTTCGGAAAAATGTTACACTTGCAGAAAAATATTTTTATATTTGCAAATCATTTTTTATTTAAAGAAAATAGTTTTTATACTTGTAAATATTTTTTCATTTAAGACAATTTTTTCATACCTGCGAAGCGTTTTTTCTACTTGCAGAAAATTGTTTTCCAGTGTTTGCAAAAAAATGTTTTAATTAAAGTTATTTTTATGCATGTAAATAGTTGTTCTACTTCCCGAAATTGTTTTAATAATTTACTTGCAAATATTTTTTTGATTGAAGAAAATCGTTTTTATACTTGCGAATCGTTTTTTTACTTGCAGAAAATTGTTTCAAAATTTTCGAAAAAATGTTGTACTTGCAGATAATTGTTTTTATACTTGCAAATCATTTTTTATTTAAAGAAAATAGTTTTTATACTTGTGAATTGTTATTTTTTTTACTTGCAGAAAAAAATTGTTTGTGTGGATCGCGAGGGGTAGAAAATTACTACCAAAAGTTTTAACGTGAAAAAAATAGTTTATACATGCAAGTCTTTTTTTTTTTTGGCAGAATTTTTTTTTTATACTTGTGAGTCGTTTTTTTACTTGCAGAATTTTTTTTTCCAGTGTTTGAAAAAAAATGTTTTAATTGAAGTTATTTTTATGCATGTAAATAATTTTTTTACTTGCCGAAATTGTTTTAATAATTTACTTGCAAATATTTTTTTGAATGAAAAAAATCGTTTTTATACTTGCGAATCGTTTTTTTACTTGCATAAAATTGTTTCAAAATTTTCTGAAAAATTTTACACTTGCAGAAAAATATTTTTATATTTGCAAATCTTTTTTTATTTAAAGAAAATAGTTTTTATACTTGCAAATATTTTTTCATTTAAGACAATTTTTTCATACCTGCGAAGCGTTTTTTCTACTTGCAGAAATTGTTTTAATAATTTACTTGCAATTTTTTTTTTAATTGAAGGAAATCGTTTTTATACTTGCGAATCGTTTTTTTACTTGCAGAAAATTGTTTCAACATTTTCGAAAAAATGTTTTACTTGCAGATAATTGTTTTTATACTTGAAAATCATTTTTTATTTTAAGAAAATAGTTTTAATATTTGTGAATTGTTTTTTTTTTTTACTTGCAGAAAAAAATTGTTTGTGTGGATCGCGAGGGGTAGAAAATTACTACCAAAAGTTTTAACGTGAAAAAAATAGTTTGTACATGCAAGTATTTTTTTTTTTGGCAGGAATTTTTTTTTATACTTGTGAGTCGTTTTTTTACTTGCAGAAAATTGTTTTCCAGTGTTTGCAAAAAAAAAATGTAATTGAAGTTATTTTTATGCATGTAAATAGTTTTTTTACTTGCCGAAATTGTTTTAATAATTTACTTGCAAATACTTTTTTGATTGAAGAAAATCGTTTTTACACTTGCGAATCGTTTTTTTACTTGCGCAAAATTGTTTCAAAATTTTTGCAGAAAAATATTTTTATATTTGCAAATCATTTTTTATTTAAAGAAAATATTTTTTATTCTTGCAAATATTTTTTTCATTTAAGACAATTTTTTCATACCTGCGAAGCGTTTTTTCTACTTGCAGAAATTGTTTTAATAATTTACTTGCAATTTTTTTTTTTAATTGAAGAAAATCGTTTTTGTACTTGCGAATCGTTTTTTTACTTGCATAAAATTGTTTCAAAATTTTCAAAAAAATGTTTTACTTGCAGATAATTGTTTTTACACTTGCAAATCATTTTTTATTTAAAGAAAATAGTTTTTATACTTGTGAATTGTTATTTTTTTTTACTTGCAGAAAAAAATTGTTATACTTGCAGAAAAATGTTTTTATACTTGCAAATATTTTTTCATTAAAGTCGATTTTTTCATACTTGCGAAGCGTTTTTTCTACTTGCAGAAAATTGTTTTTGTTGAACTTATGAATCGTTTTTCATTGCAGAAAATTATTTTTATACTTGCAAATTGTTTTATTTCGTGCAGAATTATTTATATATATTTTTTGTTACTTGTGAATCTTTTTTTTTAATTAAAAATTATTTTACTACCGAATTGTTTTATTTTTATTGTAGATAATTATTTTTTATACTGGAATTGTTGTGTTTTTACTTGCAGAAAATTATTTTACAGTGTTTGCCAATTTTTTTTTAAATTGTATTTTTATGCATGTAAATCGTTTTTTTACTTGAAGAAACTGTTTTAATAATTTACTTGCAAATCTTTTTTCAATTGGAGGAAATAGTTTTCATACTTGCGAATCGTTTCTTTACTTGCAGAAAATTGTTTCAAAATTTTCGAAAAAATGTTTTACCTGCAGAAAAATTGTTTTTATACTTGCAAATCATTTTTTATTTAAAGAAAATCGTTTTTATACTTGCGAATGTTTTTTTTTTAATTGCAGAAAATTGTTTTTATACTTGCAAATATTTTTTTCATTTAAGACGATTTTTTCATACTTGCGAAGCGTTTTTTCTACTTGCAGAAAATTGTTTTTGTTGAACTTTTGAATCGTTTTTTTCATTGCAGAAAATAATCTTTATACTTGCATATTTTTTATTTTCTTGCAGAATTATTTATATTTATTTTTTTGTTACTTGTGAATCTTTTTTTTTAAATGAAAAAAAATGTTCAATTATTTTACTACCGAATTGTTTTATTTTTATTGTAGAGAATTATTTTTTATACTGGATTTGTTGTTTTTTTACTTGCAGAAAATTGTTTTACAGTGTTTGCAAAATTGTTTTTTAAATTGTATTTTTATTTATGTAAATAGTTTTTTTTACTTGCAGGAATCGTTTTAATAATTTACTTGCAAGAACATAGTTTTTATACTTGCAAATTGTTTTTTTTTTTTTTTACTTGCAGAAAATAATTTTTATAATTGCAAATGTTTTTTCATATAAGAAGATTTTTTCATACTTGCGAAGCGTTTTTTCTACTTGCAGAAAATTGTTTTTGTTGAACTTACGAATCGTTTTTTCATTGCAGAAAATTATTTTTATACTTGCGAATTGTTTCTTTTCGTGCAGAATTAATTATTTATTTAATTTGTTACTTGTGAACCTTTTTTTTTAATTGAAAAAAAAAGTCAATTATTTTACTACTGAATTGTTTTATTTTTATTGTAGAGAATTATTTTTTATATTGGAATTGTTGTTTCTTTTACTTGCAGAAAATTGTTTTACAGTGTTTGCAAAATTGTTTTTTAAATTGTATTTTATGCATGTAAATAGTTTTTTTACTTGAAGAAATTGTTTTAATAATTTACTTGCAAATCTTTTTTTAATTGAAGAAATGTGTTTTTATACTTGCGAATCGTTATTTTACTTGCAGACAATTGTTTTTATACCTGCAAAACCTTTTTTATTTAAAGAAAATAGTTTTTATACTTGCAAATTTTTATTTTTTTTACTTGCAGAAAATTGTTCTTATACTTGCAATTTTTTTTTCATATAAGACGATTTTTTCATACTTGCGAAGCGTTTTTTCTACTTGCAGAACATTGTTTTTGTTTTTTATACTTGCAAATTTTTGTCTTCTTGCAGAATAAAAAAAAAAAAAAGTTGTTACTTGTGAATCGTTTTTTCTATTATATATATATATAAAAAAGGGGGTTTTATTCTACTACCGGATTGTTGTTGTTTTTTAATTGTAGAGAATAATTTTGTATACTGGAATTGTTGTTTTATTTGCAGAAAATTGTTTTTGTTGAACGTACGAATCGTTTTTTCATTGCAGAAAATTATTTGTGTACTTGCAAATTGTTTCTTTTATTGCATATTTTTTTATAAAAAAATGTTATTGAAAAAAAAATAAAAAAAATAAAAGGGGGTTTTATTTTACTACCAAATTGTTTTGTTTTTTTAAATTGTAGATAATTATTTTGTAAACTGGAATTGTTGTTTTAATTGCAGAAAATAGTTTTTGGTTACTTTCAAATTGTACCGTGGACGTCTACCGGCCGACGCAAGGCACCGTTCAGTTGTTTTGTTTACCGTATTTAAAACTGGAGGGACAGGTCCGGCAGTCGCTCTACTTCAGGATCACTTACCAGACTTGAAAGGGAACATTTTGTGTTTGTAAACAGATTCAACCAAGCTGCAGCCTTCACGAGGGAACCAAATACTTCTTGTTGGAGTATTTCACTGATCTCTAGATGCCGCCAGAAGTGTGCAGCAGATAATCAGCAGTGGAAAGACTGCAAGGAATTATTATTTTATTTGTATTATGTTGTAAATGTTGTGAAGACATATCGAGTGAGAGTATTGCAGTTTTTTTCTCCCGCAATAAACCCTTAAATGGACTCCAATTCAACCAGGCTAGCATTGGCAGGTAGCTTAACCTGAGAAAAGGGCTGTTCTGACGGGCTTGGTATGATTGAATTTGCAGGCACAGCAGGCAATGTGCACTGCCGGGAACAATAATTGCTTTCCCGACATTTTATGTCTGAAAACTCAGTGGTGTGGTCCATTGTACGGTTATAATATTAGCATGCTTGGCACAATATTACCCCAGGCGAAACATTAGCATACATAACATTTATGCTTATGTTTCACGCACAACATAAAAGCCCCTCGTTCAACAGTAATAGTTGCTACAAAGGTAAATGTTCGGTTTGTGTTCAATCGACACCTATAAAAGTCTATCAACATGTTATCTACAGATGCCAGCCAGCTAGCTATTGTACATTGGCAGTGCTTATCTGGACAGTTGGTACACACTTCATTTATTCACATTTAGTATCATTTACTGTATTTATGAATGTTAAGTGTTAAGTTAACTGACTGATCTGTCAAATGGCCTGCTATGGTCTCTAGCTGTCTGTCTCGCTACCTTAGCTACCTATCTGATCTAGTTAGCTACCTTAGCTACCTATCTGATCTAGATATCTTAGTTAGCTATCTTAGCTACCTATCTGGTCTAGATATCTTAGTTAGCTATCTTAGCTACCTATCTGGTCTAGATATTTTAGTTAGCTATCTTAGCTACCTATCTGGTCTAGATATCTTAGTTAGCTACCTTAGCTACCTATCTGATCTAAGATATCTTAGTTAGCTATCTTAGCTACCTATCTGATCTAGATATCTTAGTTAGCTATCTTAGCTACCTATCTGATCTAGATATCTTAGTTAGCTACGTTAGCTACCTATCTGATCAAAGATATCTTAGTTAGCTACCTTAGCTACCTATCTGATCTAAGATATCTTAGTTAGCTATCTTAGCTACCTATCATAGCAAGCTATCTTGTCTGCTTACTGTATCTGATAAACCTAATTTTGCTAGCAAGCGTATTTACCTATCTTAGCTAGATATCCAATCTAGCTATTTTAGTTACTTAGCAAATCTAGATACCTCAGCTACTTATCTGGCTATCTTAACAACATATCTTATCTCGCTATATTTGTTAGTTATCTTAGCTAACTATCTTATTTACATACTTGCCAACCTTGAGACCTCCGATACCGGGAGGAGGGGGGTGGGGGGAGGGGGGAGGGGGGGGGTGGGGTGGGGTGGGGGGCGGGGGCATGTTTGGGGGCGTGGTTAAGAGGGGAATATATTTAAGCTAGAATTTACCAACTCAAGTATTTCATATATATATATATATATATATATATATATATATATATATATATATATATATATATATATATATATATATATATATATATATATATATATATATATATATATATATATATATATATATATATATATATATATATATATATATATATATATATATATATATATATATATATATATATATATATATATATATATATATATATATGTATATGTATGAAATACTTGACTTTTTTATATATATATATATTTATTTATTTTATTATACATATAAATAAAAGAAATACTTGAATTTCAGTGTTCTGGAGGCTATCCAGTAGATGGCAGTAGTGTCCTGTTTAAGAGTGTCACAACATTGCTGTTTACGGCAGACGAACTGCTTTACGGTAGACTAAACGTGACGTGTGTTGTTGTGTGTTGTTACCGCGCTGGGAGGACGTTAATGAAACTGCCTAACAATAAACCCACATAAGAAACCAAGAACTCACCCTCCATCATTCTACAGTTATGACGTCATTGGGCAGGCAAGCTGTTTATATTGTGGGAAAGCGGACGTGAGAACAGGCTGTCCCCACTCACTCAGGTCCGCATTGAGCTGGAGGGGGCGTGGCCTCCAGCTCCGGCTGAATACCGGGAGTTTGTCGGGAGAACATTTCTGCCGGGAGGTTATCGGGAGAGGCGCTGAATACCGGGAGTCTCCCGCTAAAAACGGGAGGGTTGGCAAGTATGCTTATTTATCCATCTTATCGGCCTACTGTATCTTAGCTACCTTCTACCTACTTTAGCTAGATATCTTAGCTACTTATTTTATTTAGCTATCTTAGCAACCTATCTTATCTAAGCTATCTTATCTACAGATATATTCCCTAGCTATCTTATCCATAGCTATATTAGCTAGTTATCATAGCTAGCTATCTTAGCAACCTTTTTTTATCTAGCTAATCTTAGTTACCTATGTTATCTTCTTCTCTTAGCTTATCAAGCTATTTAGCTACCTATCATATCCAGCTATCTTAGCTACCTATTATAGCAGCCTATCTTATCAAGCTATCCTAGCTATCTATCTTATTAACTTATCTTAGCTATCTGTCTTATTTAGCTATCTTAGCTCCCTATCTTATCAGGCTAACTTAGCATCCTATCTTAGCCAGCTGTCCATCTGGCTAGCTATATTGCTATCTTATTTATCTGATAGCTAGCCAGCTTCCTTAGCTTGCACATTACAACTAGAAATACTGGAATAAGAAAGTCAGAATTTCTGAGTTTCTAGTCGGAATTTCAACCGGAACGCCCCTCGACGTCGGATTTCCGACTCGGAAAGTCGGAGAATTCTCACCACCCTCCGATTTCATTTCAAATGATTGATTGATTGAGACTTTTATTAGTAGATTGCACAGTACAGGACATATTCCGTACAATTGACCACTAAATGGTAACACCCCAATAAGTTTTTCAACCTGTTTAAGTCCACGTTAATCAATTCATGGTAAAGATGGCAGAATGATGTCCGCTTCAATAATATCCGTTATTAGCACCTCGATTCGTTTTTGTCGCAGTAAATCAGCCATATGCAATGGATTGTTGTAAGTTTATTTATGGTAACGCGTGTAGAAAGAGTCCAATTTTCACATAAGTTGTTCATATTCAGACAAGGAAAGCGCAAAAATAGCTTTCAAAGATGTAGACATCTTGATTTTCGACTTCGTAACTGGAACGCTCACAATTTGGCTGTGATGCCTGGTTCACACCAACGGCGCTTGCCGCGCTTTAAAGCGGCGAGCAAAGTGCCGTCATTTGGAAGAGGTGCTACGAACGTTTGTAATGCTAGGTTCACACCAACGGCGCTTTGACGGCGCTTTAAAGCGGCATGCAAAGCGGCGTTAAAGCGTGAGGGTCGTCCGGTGGCATGCCGTGGCGACTGGGGTCCGCGCTTTGAACCAAGATCTGTTAAGCTTTCCTACGCTTTGAGTCAAGCTTTGGCTGAGCTTTGTCACGCTTTGATACGCTCTCGGGCGCTTTATTCCATTCTTGACAGAGCGCCACATTTTTTTCAAACCGTTTAAAAAATGTTGCCGACCTTGCCGCATGTCCCGCTTCACTACAAGCTTTCCCACGATCCATTACGACCCTCTACGCTTTAATCACGCTTTGTTACGCTTTAAACGCCGCTTTGCATGCCGCTTCCAACTTGCGATGTAACTGGAACGCAGCATAATGTTACTTTTTTTTTTTATTTATTTTTTTTTTTATGTTTTAAATTGTATATATTTTGTATTTTTGTATTTATTTATTTATTTATTGTTTTTAATGTATTTAAATGTGTTTAAATTTATTTACATGTATTTAAATTTATTTACATTTATTTAAATTACTATTTTTTTTTAAATTACTTGTATTTAAATTCAATTTTTATTTTTTTTTTAAACAAATTTATTTGATGTTTTAAATGTATTTATTTATTTTATTTATTTATTTATTTTTAAATTAATTTTTATTTTGTATTTATTTTTATTTTGTATTTATTTTGATTCTATTTTATTTTTATTTTTATTTTTTAATATATTTTTGCATTTTTGTATTGTTTTTTTTTATATATATAATATGTATGTGTGGGGAAAAAATCACAAGAATGTTTCATCTCTACGGGCCTGTTTCATGAGGGGTTTCCTCAATCCTCAGGATTGAGGGAAAAAAAATCTCCTGAGGTTTGAGGAAACCCCTCATGAAACAGGCCTGTAGAGATGAAATAGTCTTGTGATTTTTTTCCCACACATACATATTACGCTCTACCACGGTATCGAGCACTATTTTTTGGATAATCTAATTAAAACATATATATATATATATATATATATATATATATATATATATATATATATATATATATATATATATATATATATATATATATATATATATATATATATATATATATATATATATATATATATATTAATGTATTTATTATTTTTTTCATGTTACCCAGTCATGTAATTCTGTCATACGATTGGTCACTGGTTGCTAGGCAGAATTTGGCCAGTGTTAAACATCTCCAGAAACCACCCTCTCTCTCTGGCCATTTTGTGCAAATCTGATGGGTTTTTTTTTCCATTGGTAATTTATCACCTTCCTTCATCTTAATGTTAAATAGTTTGGGATTGGAGGTAATGAGAACATTTCACTAATGCCAGCAGCGATGATGATAATTCATGAGCGATGATGATAATTCATGTCCGTTGTTTCTTGTGTCAGGAGATCATTTCTCTTTATCAAATGACATTAATCAACATTTGGAGCCACCTGCGAGCGTGCCACTATTGTAATAAAGTAAACAACGTGGTGGGAAGTGAACAAGGAGGCTGCGAGGGTAATTCCTGTGATCAAATATTAAAAAGATGAAGGATTTCATTAAAAAAAGGAGCATTTCATTAAAAGATAAATCTTTGGTGACTTTTTTTGTGGAAAAAAAGGACAAATCTGCACCGCATGTGTAAAGTGTGTCTGGGGAGTGCTCAATACCATGTTAGTGCGCTTGCTGTTGTTTTATAGATGTGTAGCAAAGCCTGCACATCTAGTTAAAGGCGGGTCAGAAGCCGTATTATGGGGGGAAATTACTGCTAAAACGTACGCCAAAAAAGAAAAAACAATCAAGATTATTTTTTTCTTTAGTTAAAAAAAGTATGAAACACAGTTCTCCATCCATTCATTTTCTACCGCTTGTCCCTCTCGAGGTCGTGGGGTGTGCTGGAGTCTATCCCAGCTGCACCCTGGACACGTCGCCACACAGGTAGACAATCAACCTATCCCCAGGTGCACGTCTTTAGAGGTGGGAGGAAGCCGGAGTACCCGGAGGGAAATATGCAAACTCCACACAGAAAGACCCCGAGCCCGGGGATCGAACCCAGGACCTTTGTGTTGTGAGGCCCACGTACTAACCCCAGTTTGGGCCGCCCTTCCACTGTACGTGTGTTAACTTACAGGTTGAGCTTGTTTCCCCTTTCCTCTGTCTGCCATTTTACTTCACACCTAGCTTCTTCCTCTTCTTTGTTATTTTTGGCGCGCGGCACCACCTGTCGTTGTAAAGTGCCAATTTGCGTGGATCGCGAGGGGTAGAAAATTACTACCAAAAGTTTTAACATGAAGAAAATAGTTTTAACTTGCAAGTCATTTTTTTTTGGCAGAATTTTTTTTTATACTTGAGTCGTTTTTTTACTGGCAGAAAATTGTTTTACAGTGTTTGCGAATCATTTTTTTAAAATTGAAGTTATTTTTATGCATGTAAATAGTTTTTTTACTTGCAGAAATTGTTTTAATAATTTACTTGCAAATCTTTTTTTAATTGAAGAAAATCGTTTTTATACCTGTGAACCGTTTTTTTACTTGCATAAAATTGTTTCAAAATTTTCGAAAACATGTTTTACTTGCAGAACATTTTTTTTATACTTACAAATAATTTTTTATTTAAAGAAAATAGTTTTTATACTTGCAAATTGTTTTGTTTCTTTCACTTGCAAGTAAATTATTTTAATAATTTACTTGCAAATATTTTTTTTAATTGAAGAAAATCGTTTTTTTTACTTGCGAATCGTTTTTTTTATGTGTGTCTTGGACTTGGTGTTGGTCTTGGTCTTGGCGTGGGGGGTCTTGGTCTTGGTCTAGGCTTGAAGGGTCTTGGTCTTGGCGTAGGGGGTCTTGGTCTAGGCTTGAAGGGTCTTGGTCTTGGCTTGAGGGGTCTTGGCGTGGAGCTGCGACTGGCGGCACTTGGCGTCGTGGAGCTGCGACTGGCGGCACTTGGCGTCGTGGAGCTGCGACTGGCGGCACTTGGCGTCGTGGAGCTGCGACTGGCGGCACTTGGCGTCGTGGAGCTGCGACTGGCGGCACTTGGCGTCGTGGAGCTGCGACTGGCGGCACTTGGCGTCGTGGAGCTGCGACTTGCGGCACTTGGCGTCGTGGAGCTGCGTCTGGCGGCACTTGGCGTCGTGGAGCTGCGACTTGCGGCACTTGGCGTCGTGGAGCTGCGACTGGCGGCACTTGGCGTCGTGGAGCTGCGACTGGCGGCACTTGGCGTCGTGGAGCTGCGACTGGCGGCACTTGGCGTCGTGGAGCTGCGACTGGCGGCACTTGGCGTCGTGGAGCTGCGACTTGCGGCACTTGGCGTCGTGGAGCTGCGACTGGCGGCACTTGGCGTCGTGGAGCTGCGTCTGGCGGCACTTGGCGTCGTGGAGCTGCGACTTGCGGCACTTGGCGTCGTGGAGCTGCGACTGGCGGCACTTGGCGTCGTGGAGCTGCGACTGGCGGCACTTGGCGTCGTGGAGCTGCGACTGGCGGCACTTGGCGTCGTGGAGCTGCGACTGGTGGCATTTGGCGTGGAGCTGCGACTGGTGGCACTTGGCGTGGAGCTGCTAGGCATGTTGGTAGCCTTTAAACTAAAAGCGCTCCAAAAAGAGTCCAAAAATCAAGCAAAACAAAAACATGATTAACACAGACATGACAAAAGCGACAGGTGATTAGATAACCGGGCCCAGGTGGGGCCATCTACGCGCCTGTCGCTGATTTCGAAGCCGGTCCTGGTACATCCCGTTTCGCTGCAGGCCCGCAGCCCACGCCCCCCTCCACACAATCTGATACATCTGATATATCACTAAGCTGTAGAACTTTGTTGTAAAAATATCCTTCAGCGTCCGTCCCGGACACCCGCATTTCAGGCTGTCCACCCACACTGCTTGGTGCCTCGTCTGTGATTTATATTACCAGAGTAACTAATTAGATTACCATAGTAATTAATTAAATCACCATAGTAACTAGTATATCATGCAAAAGCGCAGATTCCAACCATTGAAATACTTTGTATAGTTCAAGACTTACGGTCATTTGAAAACATCACTGCACATCATAATGGCAGCTACACTTTAAAGATCGAAACAATTTTTTTTGGGAATGTCAGATTGGCCAGATTGAAAATCTTAACGGGCCGACACCTCCGCTCCGGACAGGCTAACCTCCTCCAACCTCCGAGGACAAAGCTACGAACAATGGGAGACCGGGCTTTCTGCTCCGCCGCTCCCAGTCTGTGGAACGCTCTCCCTGACCACCTGAGGGCACCACAGACTGTGGATGCTTTAAAAAAAAAAGCTTAAAAACACTTCTTTTTTAAAACTAGTTTTAGCTATTTGGCTGTTCTAGTTTTTATTTGTATTTATTTTTTATTATATTTTTATTTTTTTTGATACACTGTAGCACTTTGAGGTTGTTTACTCAATGTAAAGTGCTTTTTACAAATAAAATCTATTATTATTATAAAATATACTAGTTAAAAGAAAGCAGCAACATTATGTGGGAACATTGTCTCCATTTTGCGGCTTGACTAAGTCAGATTATCCAAAAGACAGCGTTCCAGCAGAAATGTGGCCTTATCGATTCCCCAGCAGCCCAGGCTATGGATTAACGTGTCGCCACACCCCTCTGCCAAAATAAAAAATGAAGCGGCAACAACGCCTTGGCAGTGCAGTATCCAAACGTTTGACCCCGCTCGCCTTTTTACTCAATTTGCATGTCACGTATGGCGGCGTGCATTGTGTCAAGTGTAGGAATCAGCCAGGCTTGCGGCTGCAAAAGCTGAGCTAGGGAAAAGGAGCCTCTCCCCGCGTCTCATCCTGATCCCGCTTTGGAACGCTGCTCTGCATATGCAGCGCACTGTTGCTTTACAACACACCATCACCAGATGCTTTTCTGCATCAAAAATATTCATCTGAGATTTCACATTTACCTGCAGGCTACGGGGGAAAATGTCAGTTCATGAACCCATCAAACCGCGAGTAAAACAAGGTGCATTTTGTCTATTGTTAAAGCCCTCTATAAACAGCCCTATTCAAATAAAAGCAAAACAAATGGCCCCACAAGTTCATTTGGTTTGCATGTAAAAAAATTCACATCATAAAAAGCCCTTGAGAGGATTTTGTGGGGGGGATATTCTCGATCCGATTTTTTGGCCTCAGATCTGATCCCATTTCAAGTTTTGATCGGTACTTTGACAAAAGATTATTGAACTGAAACTCTTTTGTAAATATTTTTTTTACTTGCAGAAATTGTTTCAATAATTAACTTGCAAATTTTTTTTTAATTGGAGAAAATTTTACGAATCGTTTTTTTACTTGCAGAAAATTGTTTCAAAATTTTCGAAAAAATGTTTTGCTTGTAGAAAATTGTTTTTATATTTGCAAATCATTTTGTATTCAAACAAAATAGTTTTTATACTTGCAAATCGTTTTTTTTTTTAATTGTTTTTTTTTTTACTTGCAGAAAATTATTTTTATACTTGCAAATACTTTTAAATTTAAGACGATTTTTTTCATACTTGCGAAGCGTTTTTTCTACTTGCAGAAAATTGTTTTTGTTGAACTTACGAATGTTTTTTTCATTGCAGAAAATTGTTTTTATACTTGCAAATTCTTTCTTTTTTTGCATAATGTTTTATTTATTTATTTATTTATTTATTTTTACTTGTGAATCGTTTTTTTAATTGAAATTTTTTTTTTTTTTTTTTTTTTACTATCGAATTGTATTTTTTTAATTGTAGATCATTATTTTTTTATACTGGAATCGTTGTTTTACTTGCATAAAATAGTTTTTGGTTACTTTCAAATTGTCTTTTTAATTGGAGAATATGTTTTTTTTTAACTTACGAATCATTTTTTAATTGCAGAAAATAATTGTTATACTTGCAAAATTGTTTATTTTCTGGCAAAACGTTTTGGTTTTTTTTACTTATGA
The DNA here is from genome assembly GCF_033978785.1 of Entelurus aequoreus. NCBI lineage: Eukaryota > Metazoa > Chordata > Actinopteri > Syngnathiformes > Syngnathidae > Entelurus > Entelurus aequoreus. Next base: position 7,205,170 of record NC_084741.1, on the reverse strand, counting down.
ATTTTTTTTTTAATTGGAAAAAAATATATATTTTTTTTACCCACCAATTGTTTTTTTTTAAATTGTAGATAATTGTAGGTAACACATTTTTTTAAAGCCTATCTCATTAAAATGTAGAATTCGCTAGTGTTGTTTTAATCAGCTGATGTTTTAAATGTGTCATGCCATGACAAGGGAGGCGTCGTGGAAGGCGCCAGAGTTTGGAGTGATTTTTTGCGAGGTAGCAGCGTGCAGTAAAAAAAAGGGATAGTCATTGATAAACAAACAAAAGCGATAAAACATAATATTGTGAGAGTCCAGTCCATAGTGGATCTAACATAATAGTGAGAGTCCAGTCCATAGTGGATCTACCATAATAGTGAGAGTCCAGTCCATAGTGGATTTAACATAATAATGACAGTCCAGTCCATAGTGGATCTACCATACTAGTGTGCGAGTCCAGCCTATAGTGGATCTACCATAATAGTGAGAGTCCAGTCCATAGTGGATCTACCATAATAGTGAGAGTCCAGTCCATAGTGGATCTAACATAATAGTGAGAGTCCAGTCCATAGTGGATTTAACATAATAATGACAGTCCAGTCCATAGTGGATCTACCATACTAGTGTGCGAGTCCAGCCTATAGTGGATCTACCATAATAGTGAGAGTCCAGTCCATAGTGGATCTACCATAATAGTGAGAGTCAAGTCCATAGTGGATCTAACATAATAGTGAGAGTCCAGTCCATAGTGGATTTAACATCATAATGACAGTCCAGTCCATAGTGGATCTACCATAATAGTGAGAGTCCAGTCCATAGTGGATCTAACATAATAGTGAGAGTCCAGTCCATAGTGGATTTAACATCATAATGACAGTCCAGTCCATAGTGGATCTAACATAATAGTGAGAGTCCAGTCCATAGTGGATTTAACATCATAATGACAGTCCAGTCCATAGTGGATCTACCATAATAGTGTGCGAGTCCAGCCTATAGTGGATCTACCATAATAGTGAGAGTCCAGTCCATAGTGGATCTACCATAATAGTGAGAGTCCAGTCCATAGTGGATCTAACATAATAGTGAGAGTCCAGTCCATTGTGGATCTAACATAATAGTGTGAGAGTCCAGTCCATAGTGGATCTAACATAATATTGTGAGAGTCCAGTCCATAGTGGATCTGAAATAATATTGTGAGAGTCCAGTTCATAGTGGATCTACCATAATAGTGTGAGAGTCCAGTCCATAGTGGATCTGACATAATATTGTGAGAGTCCAGTCCATAGTGGATCTAACATAATATTGTGAGAGTCCTGTCCATAGTGGATCTACCATAATAGTGAGAGTCCAGTCCATAGTGGATCTAACATAATAGTGAGAGTCCAGTCCATAGTCGATCTAACATAATAGTGAGAGTCCAGTCCATGGTGGGGCCAGCAAACATGCACCCTCCTGGAATTTGTGCAACACCCGTATGTGTGTTGCAAGGAATAAGGAAATGTATTTGGGTCTCTCTGAGTTTGCATCCCTTTGTGAAAGATTCTTTCATGCGAGTATAATCTTTAGCTATGTCAACACTGGGACAAAGCTGTGGTAACGATAAGGTGAAAAAAGGCAAACATTGGCCCCCGGACCAGTCCCGTGATCGGGACATCTCAAGTATCCTTATAAGGTTGTTTTAATACAAGTTGTGTGCAGGGTAAATCTGCATTCTTCTCCTCTTGGCCAACACGCTCGGATTTCGCAGTGAACTCCCCCAAGCAGAGCGACTCTGCTTTGGTTGGTAAGGGGTCGAGGCTCAGCTCCAACACCCCCACCGACTACTGGCGCTCAGAGCCGAAAGCCCAAATTGGATATTGAATATTGAAGAATCTGGCGTGGAGCTGTGCATTGTTCACAAAACAGCTGTGAGGAGAGCAGCAGTGAGGTCTTTAGCTCCCCAGAAAACAACCAAATCTTACAATCGCTGCCCTAATCCGGTTCGGACACACAATTCTTTATTTATTAAGAAGAAGAATGTTGATTGTGTGAAATTGTTTGGTGGTTAATCATACCTTGAAGTGTCTGTGGCAAAATAGAGTGCAGTACTTGACTCCAACCAGTACAGGCGCTGTTCATTCAAGTACCGTATTTTTTGGACTATCAGGCACACTTAAAATCCTTTCATTTTCTCAAAACTCGACAGTGCGCCTTATAACCCAGTGCACCTAATGTACGGAATGATTTTGGTTATGCTTACCGACCTCAAAGCTATTTTATTAGGTACATGGTGAAATGATAAGTCTGACCAGTAGATGGCAGTCATACATAAGAGATACGTGTAGACTGCAATATGACTCAAGTAAACAACACCAAAATGTTATAATAATAAGGCGCTCAAAAATCTATCAAAATGTTTTAGTACGATTTTGGTAAGCTATGAAGCCGCACCCTTTGATGGATTGTACTTTGCGTCAACATACTAGTATTATTATGGTGTGTATAAGGTAAGACATATTATCTGGCGTTTTTGTTCGTAATATTATAGCCATACCAAAGACAATAAAAATGGGACCCGTTACCTCCCTGCTTGGCACTCAGCATCAAGGGTTGGAATTGGGAGTTGTATCACCAAAACAATTATTCCCGGGCGCAGCCACCGCTGCTGCCCACTGCTCCCCTCACCTCCCAGTGGGTGAAAAAGGGGATGGGTCAAATGCAAAGAATAATTTCACCACACCTAGTGTGGGTGTGACAATCATTGGTCCTTTAACTTTCGAGTCATACCAAAGACTATAAAAATGGGACCCGTTACCTCCCTGCTTGGCACTCAGCATCAAGGGTTGGAATTGGGGGTTGAATCACCAAAAATGATTCCCGGGCGTGGTCACCGCTGCTGCTCACTGCTCCCCTCACCTCCCAGGGGGTGATCAAGGGTGATGGGTCAAATGCAGAGAACAATTTTGCCACACCTAGTGTGTGTGTGACTATCATTGGTACTTTAACTTTAACTTGATTATGCAAAAGCAACTTTTTTTACCTTCTGGTACCTGCTGATCAGTATTTGGGATCTGCATGAATCCTGAACATTTGCACACATCCGCCTTTGTAGTCCGTGCCAAAGCTGTAGTCGATAAGCTTCTTCTTTTTCTCTATCTTCTTGTTTTGGGACATTCATCCTCCGCTGTTGCCATTTCTAATATAAAGTAGTGTAAAGTTCTTACTTATATCTGTCAGTAAACTCACCATGAAAGCCCTAAAACATACCGGTATAGTGAGTTTACATTATTCACCCAAGGAACTTTAGTTATTAGAGGGTTCCGGTCGGACGTTTTTTCACGGGACACATTTCCGGCGTTGTTGTTGTTTCAGGATGAGAAGATGCTGCTCCGTTATTGATTGGAGTAAAGTCTGAATGTCATTAAAACAGTTAGCTCCATCTTTTGACACTTTTTCCAGCCCCGTCCTTGCACGCTACACCGCTACAACAAAGATGACGGGGAGAATACGCTGTCAAACTGGAGCCACGTAAATAAGACCGCCCACAAAATGGCGCATCCTTCAAGCAACTGCCAGAAAGCTAAGTTAAGTTAAAGTACCAATGATTGTCACACACACACTAGGTGTGGTGAAATGTGTCCTCTGGGAGGGATTGGTCAAATGGGAATCATTTTTGGTGATTCAACCCCAAATTCCAACCCTTGATGCTGAGTGCCAAGCAGGGAGGTAATGGGTACCATTTTTATAGTCTTTGGTATGACTCCGCCGGGGTTTGAACTCACAACCTACCCATCTCAGGGCGGACGCTCTAACCACTGGGCCACCGAGTAGGTTGCCTACTCAGCGACTTGAAGATGATGTGTAAAACATAATCTATGCAACATTTTTACCAAAGAACCACCATTACATGTTACTAAGACCACAAGGAAGTCTTTTACATTTAGAACATGAAACAAGATCGAAAATAGACCATTCATTGGCAGTGCACCTTATAATCCGGTGCGCCCTATGGTCCGGAACATATGGTAGTAACATTAACTCCCTGTAGTTCAACTCCTATGGGTAGCATTCATGTCCTCAGTACAACACGTAATAGGGAGTTAGATTTACTCTCTCCTGCCTTAGGCAGCCATAGCATAACATCAATGATTGGTTGTTCCTAAGGAAAGACAGGCTGCAAACTGCATTAAGACAGCACTTCCATGTTGATTAAACCTCCTCCATCTCCCCGCATATGCTCAACCCTCATTACACCGACTGGTTAGCGTGAAGACTTCTGCCCAGGTCATCAACTTTGCTGCAAACGTATGAGGAATGGCCTCGTGATTACCTGATGCAAATGATCCCGTAATCACCTTGAGAGCCTGTCGGAGGCCTTTGATGGACCGCCACCACCGCCACCGCCGCCCCCGCCCCCGCCGCCGCTCTCATCAATGTGACCACGCCGGCTGACAGAAGTCCCGTCCTGTCGCGAGGCTTCATTACAACTGCCTCCAGCAGGAATGTGCTGACGGAGATCTCCAACCTGCAGCTATTGTTACACTTTTAAAACTGCACACACGCAGAACATTTCTACTTTCAGCCTTGCTGGTGTTATACAAACTCTGGAAAGAAGAGTTGAAGTTTGTCAGAGAAGAAGTAAATACATGGGATTTTGTTCTAGTTCTGTTTTCTTGTGAAGACCCACCAATGTCTTAACTTTCTTGTTGCCTCTTTTTGCACTGCTATCCAAATCTAAACATTGGAACTATTTAACTGGCCTCAACCAAATCGACAAGATCTTGGGTTTGGGGGAACCTGCTTGTCGTGACGGAGCGGTTGTTGCTGGACACGCGATGGACTCTTGGGAGAAGAAGGAGTGCCGCGTGCCTGGCGACCCTTTTCTGTCGAGGACGTGAAGGTATCTATGTCAGAAAATGTGTATTTAAATGATCAAAAAACTTTCCGTTCTGAGTTCCCAATGAACAGACAAGAGGCTGTCTTTGTTGCACCAAGCAAAGGCTTGTAAAATTATGTTGTGTACGATGGGATGAGACGGGAGGGGTTATCTATTGTCATCGAAGACCTGCCCAAGCTGAATCCAGTACTAACCCAAGCCAGAGGCATCTTCTTCTTTTTTTTTCAATGTGACCAAAAACAAAAGCTGTTTACATACCCCCCATTCCTTTGGAAGCAGATGTTGTTGTGTAAACAGGGAGTGTCCAAATAAAGGAGGAGACGTAAACCTTTTTCGTCAGAGCGTGGTGCAAGACTGTGCAGAGAGTACAGTTGCAGCGTCTCTCCTCAAAATTGAGTCCAAATTTAATTATGTTCGATTCTTTGCTTCTTGTCTTGTTTAATAGATGTCATCAGTGTTTGAACCTGACAATCTACCTATTCGGAATTATGACGACAGGACATCTGCTGATTGGAGTAAGCGTTGCTCTGGTTTGTCGACAAATTGGAAGTTGCTGGTAGTCTTCAAAGTACCCCAAAGCTGCCACAAATGATTGTTTCCCTGGCTTCGAGACTCTCCTGAAAGACAGTGCAGCGAAGACACAACAAACTCCCTTCGTGTCTCTCATGGACACACACCTGTTGTTGTTGACTTTGGACTAGCGACTGCACAAGATCAAGGCCGCGGAACAGAGACACACTGCAGGCTTACACACAAACATACATCCAAAAATATATACACCACACATACACCCCCCCCCCCCCCCCCCAACCCAACGCCCTGGACACAAATCCCATAGGGGTGATGAAAGGATGGTCAGCGCCTGAGAGCTGCGGCCTACCACCATGACCCCGCACTCCCTACCCTCTGTTGCTACATATCTCAAGATGTATGTTGTAATATGTATATGTGCTTTGCTATGGAGGTTTTTTCCCACTCCAGACTGGGCCCCCTTAGGAGATCAGTCTGGATTGTATTTTTTTACTCAAACTTCCCCAGCGTTTTACCTTTTTCCCCATCTTTTACGGGGCGCCTTGTGGCGACCCATCAGCGTTCCTGTTCTGTAACCCTGTACACTGTTTGTTTGTCTAATCTTGAACGGGTTTGTGTTGAAAACAAAGTTTCGTTGTACTTGTGCAAGGACTATTAAGACCTATCCATCTATCAATTCTACCATAGCGACATCGACCGTTAACTTTAGTGTCGCTGGTGTAGGCTCGGTTTATCCATATTAGTAATGCGAATGAATTTGAAGTTCAAAATTATAACACTTTTTCATCCTACTCTTGTTTTCTGTGAGCCCCTTATCTCTTTACTGCAGAGCTGCAAATTGAAGTAAACAGTTTTTCCTAACAAGCAAATAAAAACGCTCATATCAACCCAAGCTCATTTTGGAGTTTGCAAATTTAAAGAAAACAGCGTGGCAGACTTGCTGTGTCGAAAAAACGACATTTCCTCAGAGAAAAACAATAATTTGCAATCATTTCACGGTCGAGGTAGAATGAAAACATGGTTATCATGCGCTAACTCCATCAACATGGTAGAAATGCTGCTAAACGCACTACAAACATAGCAGACATGCTTTTAAACACTCCAAAAATATAGTAGATATGGTATTAAAACTTCCACAACTATGGCGGACATGCTATAAGACCTCTACCAGTATGGTGAATATGCTACAAAACAGGGACGGCGCTACACCGGGGCTGGGGGGAGCTATTGCCCGGTAAGAAATATGCTTATCCCCAGTTGAAAATTATCTTCACCCCCAGCATTTTAGAACCTTATAGGTGGGTTTCATATGACGTCACATCCACTTTTCTTCTTCGCGGCTTATTTCACACAATGGTCAACCAGCTTGAGCGTAGCAAAAAGTGTAGAGTTTGAGCAGAAAATGCCGTATTCTGTTCTGTTCTTGTGTGTTTCAGGCTTTTAAATAGGGAGATAGGAAAGAGTTTTCGTAGTGTCCTGAAAAAAGTGGTTCATGAAGGTAAAGAAAAAAACCGAAAGTGTGCCAAAGGAAATGGCTCTTAAAAATAATCACGTTCATCAACTTGT